>NW_011888952.1:3366312-3391165 GCF_000151845.1 Pteropus vampyrus | reverse complement strand
GGCTACAAGGAAGGGCTTTTTAAGTACTATTATTATCATTGTGTATCAGATATAGTTCCTGACCTCAAAGAGTTTACAATCTGGTGGGAGAGGAGGATTGTAGAAACATTACATCTGAGGATCGAATCAGTGATTTGGAAGATAAGATAGCAGAAAACACCCAGTCAGAACAGCAAAAAGAAAAAAGAATCCAAAAAAAATGAGGATAATTTAAAGAGCCTCTGGGACAACATCAAGCATATCAACATTCTCATCATAGCGGTACCAGAAGGAGAAGAGAGAGCAAGGAATTGAAAACCTATTTGAAGAAATAATGACAGAAAATTTTTCTAACCTGGTGAAAGAAACAGACAAGCCCAGAAAGTGCAGAGTCTCAAACAAGATGAACCCAAAGAGACCCACACTGAGACACATCATAATTAAAATGCCAAAAATTAAAAATGAAGAGAGAATCTTAAAAGAAGCAAGAGAAATGCAGTTAGTTACCTATAAGAGAGATCCCATTAGACTGTCAGCCCATATCTCAACAGTAACTTTGTAGGCCAGAAGGGATTGGCAGGAAATATTCGAAGTGATGAAAAGCAAGGACCTACAACCAAGATTATTCTACCCAGCAAAGCTATCATTTAGAATCAAAGGACAGATAAAGAGCTTCCCAGACAAGAAAAAGCTAAAGGAGTTAATCAACACCAAACCAGTATTATAAGAAATGTTTAAGGGATTTCTTGAAGAAGAAGAAAATATAAAAAATATGAATAATAAAAAGGCAATAACTACACGCCTATCAACAAATACTTTAAATGTAAATGGATTAAATACTCCAATCAAAATACATAGGGTAGCTGAAAGGGCAAGAAAACAAAACCCTTACATATGCTGCCTACAAGAGACTTACCTCAGATCAAAAGATACACACAGACTGAAAGTAAAGGGATGGAAAAAGATATTTCATAAAAATGGAAATTTAAAAAAAGCTAGGTTAGCAATACTTATATCAGACAAAATAGATTGTAAAACAAAGGTTATAATAAGAGATAAAGAAGGACCCAGTAATTTCGCTTTTAGATATTTATTCGAAGAAATCCAAAATACTACTTCAAAGGGACATGTGCATCCACATGTTCACTGCAGCACTATTTACAAGAGCCAAGATATAGAGGCAACCTGGGTGTCCATCAATGAATAAATGAATAAAGAAGAAGTGGTACATATATATAATAGAATATTACTCGATAAAAAAGAATGAAATCTTGCCTTCTGCAACGACATGAATGGACCTAGAGGGAGGGTATTGTGCTGAGTGGATTAAATCAAACAGAGAAAGACAAATGTCATATGATTTCGCTTATATGTGGAACCAAGAGAAAAGAATAAATGAACAAACAGAACAGAAACAAGCTCATAGATACATAGAGCATTTTGATGACTGCCGGATGTAGGGTGGGGGATAAAGAGGAGGAGAGGATTAAGAGGTACAAATCAGTAGGTAGAAGATCATCATGGAGATTTAGAGTACAGCATAGGGAATATAGTAGTATTGTAATAACTATCTCCGGTGTCAGATGGGTACTCGATTTATCAGAGGGATCACTTAGTAAGTTATATAAATGTCTAATCACTGTGTTGTACACCTGAAGCTAATATAATATTACATGTCAAATGTAGTTGAAAAACAAAGAAATATTACACCTATTTATGCCTAGGGTTGGAGGAGAGGAGTGGCAGGACATGAGTCAGGAAACCACTCTTGAAGGATGAGGAGGAGTTCACCACACAGAGAATAAGAGGTGAGGATCAGGGCTTTGAGAACAGTATGTACAAAAGAAATGAGGCATTACATGTCATTGCATGTTCCGGGAATTGTGAGAAGTTCCCGCACTATTAATTACTAATTATGAGTTTTTGCTGAGCTCAGGTGCATAGTAACTGAGCAAATAACTCCCTCTCGGTGCCAAACTTATGAGTCCAGACCCTCGACTTCAAAACTCAAAGTAGCTGTACTCTGGGTCAATTAGGCCAAAAGCCTTTCGAAGTGGACAAGGACTTGAATAAGTGATACCACTTTTCGTCAGGTTTAACTGGGACCTGGAAAGAAACAGCTTGAGTGAGGCCGAATCGGGGCACTCACTGGTGCTCACTGGCCAACTCCCAGCAGCAGGTCAGTGTTTCCCTGAAGAAAAGGACAGGACGACAGAAAAAGTCAGGCTGCCTAGGGTCTGGTCCCTCTTTCTAGGCAAGTCACCACTTCCCTTCCTGGGCCTCAGTTTCCTCACCTGCAAGATGAAGCGGCCGGGGTGGAGTTTCTTCAAACAGAGAGACAACATGCCATAACCTGGGCTTTAAAGTCAGACGGGCCTCTTAGCTTTGTTAAGAGGGTAAAAGAAGGATTTAATACACATGAAGCACCTCACCTAGTGACAGACCCATAGGAAGCATGAAGAAAGAATAGAGGTTTTTATCACTGCCATTGAAACAGTGCTGGTATGTGGGCTGTGCCGATGAATGTTTCAGAATGAACAGTCACTCGGTCTCATACCCCGCAAGTCCACAAGCTGAAAGTCCTTTGACACTGGAGAAATTTTCAAGCCTGCAGAAGTCCTGCGCCAGGACAGTGAGACAAACTCAGTTGACTTCAGACTCAGTAATATTGTCTTTCCGTTTGGCTTGAATGGATTTTCCAGATTTTTTACATGGAAAACACTCACATGACAACCTCAGAGTGTGGTGGTGGGGAGCAGGGAGGGATGAAGTGGAAAGAAATTGTCTGGTGATAGAAACCAGAAGAGTTTTCTAAAGAGGCCAAAAGCTGCAAAAGAATTTGAGTCACACCCTGACACAATAAAAGGGAGGTGAAGAGGGTCAGAGGGGGCCTTCCCTTTAGGAAGTCACCATGGCTCTTGACGGTTTCTCATGGGCAAGATTTATGGCATGCTCCCCCAAGACTCATAGGCATTCACTGCTGTTATTATTATTGTGAACGGCATTGAGGTCAACCACTATAAAGCACTCCCACCATATCATTTCCTCCTCACCTTTACCCAACAAGGTGAATGTGCTCATCTAGCAGTTTCACAGGTATGGGCCCTGATGCTCAGCAAGGTCAAGGGACTTGCCTGAGGTCACACTTTGCAGAGGCTTGATTTCAAGCCTTAGACTCCTGGTCGGTAACAACCACTTTTATAGTCCTGAGAAGTGCTATGAAGTGACCTGGGACTGCACATCATCATCATTCTCTAGCTTGCTAAGGGTCAGGGCCATGAGACATGGCTCCATTCAGTCCCTCTGCAGGAGGACGGCTCGCCATCTGATTAGCGCCAATCTCACTCTTGGAGCCTCTCTCCACACCTGCTGTGTCCTGCTGTAAACAACCCCATCAGGACCCACCTTCACAACACTGCTCTAACAGGAACCCAAGAACTTTAGAGGCCCACTGTGACCACCCCAGATTCATACAAGAACATAGAAAGATCCTGGCTGACTGAAGTCCCCTCTTTCTCACTCCTGAAAAAGGATAAAAAGAATGTGTTACTCTTTAGGCCGACAGACAAAGGCTTAGCTGCCCCAAACTGTCTCACCTGCTCCAAGTTCAGGGGCAGCTGTGAAGGCATGGAAAGAACATGAGACTGAAATCAGAAGGCTGACGTTTAAATCCCAGCTCTGCCACTTCACACAGTTATGGGACTTCTGCGAGCCTCGGTTCTCTCCTCTCCAAATGGGTATCTCACAGTGCTAACCTCACAGGGCTGCCCTGAGAGTCAAATGAGATAACGAATGAGAAAGCCTCTGTCAATAGGGAAGCCCTATAAATAAAAGTATAGGGGGAGTCTTGTTCTTATCATCCCTTGTTCAGCTCTACATCCATTGGAAGGATATCAGAAAGTTCCTTATTGGAATCTTATTAAAATTCTCATTAGAGTCTTATTAAAAGTTTCATTATTTTTATTACTTAAAACATTTGCCTGAATACTTCAAAATAGCCCCCCGTGTGTCCAAACTAAATAAGATGTGAAGAAACCCAACAGCTAAAGCACACTGACCCACAATCAGAGGTGAGAAGCTCTGAAGGAATTCAAGTATTATATTTATTTCCTGGGGCTGCCATTACAAAAGACCACAAACTGGGTGGCTTAAATAACAGAAATTTACTGCCTCTGTTCCTGACGCTAGAAGTCTGAAATCAAGGTGTCAGCAGGGTTTGTTCCTTCTGGGGGCTGTGAGGAAGACTCTGTTCTGTGCCTCTCGCCTAGCTTCTGGTGATTTGCCGGCGATCTTTGGAGTGTCATGGTTTATACATGCATCGCCCCCTCTTTGCCTTCATCTTCACATGGCATCCTCCCTGTGTGCGTGTATCTGTGTCCAGATTTCCCCTTTTTATAAGGACACCAGTCATATTGCGTGGAGACCCACCCTAATGATCTCATCCTAATAAGGTCACTCTGACAGGTACTGAGGGGTCAGGACTTTAACATCTTTTGGAGGGACACAATTCAACCTATAACACACACCTACTCCCAGTTCTCTGTCTGCCTCCCCACTGTCTACCTTGCTCATCTGTTTACAGTCAAGCTCTGGGCTAGGCTGCTCACTATGCAACGTTCATCCTATGACTTCAAGATTAACCCATTTCTGCCCTCCCCCGCCAGGAGCCAGTCACCTCCTGGGGACTTGATAGAGGAGCCCCAGATACATCATAGGTTTAAATGAAAAAAAGTGCACAGATCTTCCTTCACAGTGGTAGGCAGAGCTGGGGTGAGGAGCCTAAGCTAGGAGGGTTAGCCAAAGACAGCACAGACTCTGGAATGAGGCCACCAGGAGGGGGCCATTGCAGGGGCCATGTCTAGTGCAACAGATTAGACTCGAGGTAGCATGGGGACACTGCAAGCAGGGAGGCCAGAGAGAGAAGTAAACAGAGACAGAGTCATGTGAGAGGAAGCTGGGAAGCTACCAATGCCAACAGGAGAGGTGGTGGGGCATGGCTCATGGCCACCAACCCCTGAGCACTGTGCATTGTGGCCTGTCCAAGTCAGCTGGGCTGGCACAGTGACACCAGACATCTGCAGACCGGGGGCAAACACAACTGGAAAGGTTTGGCCACATCTGGCCCAGCCTTGGGCAGGATGCTTCCCGCATTCCCTACTTAGGAGGCAACAGTGTAGGAAAGCTTCAGCCGGCTGAAACAGACAGCACTACACACTGATGTTTGCAAGTGCACGGCATATCATGGGCGAAGGCACAGAGGCAGAGCTTCCATGTTAAGCCAAATGTCTTAATGCTGGCAGGCCCCAAATGGTGGCAGGCTCCTTGTTTTAATGTGCTTGGGGCACTGCCAGTGAAATAGCTGGCCTCCTTCAGGGAAGTGTCTGTTTGAGAGTTGCTTACACCTACCAAGATATGCAAGAATGCCCCCAAAATAAAATAAAATAATAGTGCCTGCACTCAAGCAGCTTACTGGCTGAAAAAGCTGAACAAAGGGGCAGTTTGAATGGATTGGAATAACTGCCAGGGTGGAGAAAGCAATGGGAGAGAAGTAATAAACTAGGCCTGGGGGGTGGCGGGATGCTCCTAGAGCGACAATCTAAGCACTTAACTTCTTTCAACTCCTCCAACTTGCAAAATCTGTCACACATCAGTGGCTTTGCACAGGTTGTTCCTTCTACCTTGACCCTGCCCACCCCTCTCCATCCTTCAGGCCACTTCCTGAGACCTCGTCATCACCCTAGCCACCCACCTCCACCTCCACGCTCACCATTATTCTCTCTCGCAGAATACTGCTCTTTACCTTCATAGGACACATTGCAATTTCATATTGTGAGTTTATTGGCTTGTTTGCTTTTTAATGTTGCCCAAGAGGCTATAGGACCAAGTTCATTCCCCACTGCAGCCCCAGCGCAGTGTCAGGTATTGGTAATGTTTAAAAAGTACTATCAGAACACTCAAGTTCATGTCCACAGCAGTGTGATTCACAAAAGCCAAAAGGTTGTCATGACCCAAGTGTCCATCGACAAATAAATGAATAAACAAAATGTGGTCTGTACATACAATGGAATACTACTCAACTTTAAAAAGGAAGAAAATCCTGTCACATGCTACAACTTGGATGAATCTTGAGGACATTATGCTAAGTAAAATAAGCCTGTCACAAAAAGACAAATACTGTATGATTCCACTTATATGAGGTCCCTAGAGTAGTCAGACTCACAGAGAAAGAAAGTAGGATGGTGGCTGCCAAGGGCTGGGGGGAAGGGAAATGGGGCGTTGGTGTTTAATGGGAACAGAGTTTCAGTTTGAGAAGATGAGAAAAGGTCTAGAGATGGATGGTGGTGACGATTGCAAACACTGTGAATGTACTTGATGCCACTGAACTGTACACTAAAAATGACTAAGATGGTAAATTTATTTTATGTATATTTTACCACAATTAAAAAAATTAAAAAAAAGAAAACGTGTTTATGAAACGAGTAAATGAGGAAGTAAGGATGAGAAGGAAGAGGGAAGGAGCCAGGAGGAGGGAGCAGGACAGAGAAAGAAGAACGTTTCGGGCAGAGGGAAGAGAACAAGAGCAGCTGAAGCAGTAACTGGCTCCATCACTAAGCTCTCCCAACATTCAGGCATTCCACTAAATCTTCACATTGATCATCTCATTTAAAACAACAGCAAAGACCCAGCGGTGAGAGCACAGGAGGCTTCAGGGCCATGGAAGAATTCAGGCCTCACCTGACCTTGCCTGCATGCACCAGAGGAAAGTAGGGGGCTGGAGGGGCCCTAACTCTCTGCTTCTCCAGTGGGACTCCTGGGGTCCCTGACAGGTCTTTGGCAGTATGTGACAGTTGTAAAGCTCCTCCATTCACCTCATCTCATTTGATCTTTCTAGTCAGCTTAGGAGGAGAAATCTTCACTCTCATGTGATGGATAAGGAAACTGAGGTCAGTGAAATGAAATGCCTATACTTGTCCCCCGGGGTCTCAGGCGAGTAATCCCAGGAGATAGGAGTGACCTGGCAATGCTGCGCACCAGAAAGACATCCTTCTGTGGGCTAAAAGGACAGCACGCAGAGATAGTGGGTGATGGCATTCCGTGTGAACAGGCTCTGCCTAGGCGTGATCAGTGGCACAGCCTGAGGGAGCCCAATAAGGCAGCACCTCATTCCCATGTCCCTCACTGCGTGGGCAGAATTCCCTGGAATGCTTCAGAACCCACCTCTGAAAACATGGCTGTCAGCCAAACCTCTGGGTTTGCCCTTCATCCAGATGTTCTGGCATCATTTAGGCATGAGTTTCGATCCCAAACCAAAATTAATTTGGTTAACTAAAAAAAGAAAAAAAAAAAAGCAATTGCTCATGTCGCAGAACTCCTACAGCACACTGATCTGTGTCTCTAATGTGGTACATCTCAGTCTATCTTCTACTTTAATTCATCATGGTTTCCTATGCACTGATCTGCCTCCCCCACTAGACAACGGATATCTAGGAAAAGAGATGGTATTTTATTTGCCTCTGTATCTCCAATCCCTAGCACAGGTTCTGGAGCACAAAAGGTCCTCAATAAACATTTACAGAATGAATCTGCATTTTGCTATGAACTAATTTGTAGGCGTGACTCGGGGAAGTACTCCACTGAGGGAAGACACAGCTGAATGGTCTGAGGAAGACCCGGAGATGGACGAGCTCTGGGTAGCGGGCCAGGAGCAAGACTCTGGTCTGTTATGAGGACAAGTAGGGCACTGGGCGTCCCTGGGCAATGGGAGTTTGGCTTTGTACCTATGCTCCTGGCACTCCCAGCACTACACCTGGCACAGGGGATGCTCCGTAAATATTTGTAGAATCAAGTCTGTGCCAGACCTACATTCTTCTGGTCTTAGTCCTACTCAGCATAAAGCAACACTTTACCAGCATGTCTCAAAGTTTCTGTGATCCCTGGGATCTCCTAAATGCTTAGAGAGAAAAGAAGTTTCATTATCGACAAGCATGAGTTAAACGAAGATAAACTTGTCCCACCTCAGAATTTTTGATATCTTCAATGATTAAGATTGGACACATATCAGATTGTCAGGGTTTGAGTTTCAAATCTACCTCTTCCTAGAAGATAGCTTGGGGTTCTTAATTTCTCCAAGCATTCGTTTCTCTTCTGTAACATGGAGTGATAATAGCATCTATCACACAAGGCTATTATGAGATTACAAGTGAAAATGCATATGAAGAATCTAGTAAATTACTTAGCAAATAGAAAATCCTCAATAAACAGTAGTTATACTAATGATAATTTTGAAAAATATATTAGTATGGTTAATGTATGTTGTGAATGTCTAAGAGGAGGCTATATTAGGTTAGATGTGTTTCTCAAATTTATTTGATCACAGTGTTACCCATGGGACTCCACTTAGGAGATATCAGTTTAAATCGATAGCACCTAGATTATCAGGAAAACTGGCCTAGGGGAGATGGGTTGGGGGGTGGGGGCCCTCATTTGCATGGCCCTGCTTTAAGTGAGCTGATGGTTAATGCCTTGATTTTTCCATTTTTTATTCTGAGGTTCTTAACCTGAGGTTCAGAGACTGACTCTAGGAAGGTATAAGCACGAAAAATTTCATAGAAAATTGTGTGTTTAAGGGCAAACATTAACCCATCTACTATTGAGCACCCACTATGTGCCAGAGACTCTACTGGGAACCCACGAAGGGGAGCAAAACAAGCTCCCTCCTCCATAGAGCCTCCATTCTTGTGGGGTGGGGGGGAAACAGATATTAACCAAATAACCATATTAAATAGTTAAAAATGCCACTGAAATAAGGACCAAGGAAAGATTTATTGTTCAGTGAGAACATACACAGAGGAGGCATTAACTAGGTCAGTGGGAACAGCAAGTTCAAGGTCCTTTGGAGGAAGGCAGCACAGTGAGTAAAAGGAACAGATGGGAGGCTTGGAGGCCTGGGGGAGGCAGGAGAGACCATGCAGTGCCTCTGAGGCCATGCTAAGGAGTTCTAACTTTGTGTGTCTTTCTAGGAGGGGGCCCATGGCTTTCATGGAATGCTCAAAGGGTTCCACGACCCTAACACAGAATGGGTCCCATTGTCAACAGCTTCGTTTAAAGACAATCAGACCAGCTCCTGGATGCGGAGGAGAACAGCTACAGTTTTTGCCTGTCCAACATTCATCCCCCTTCTGGGATCAGCACTTCTATGTTCCTTTGGAGAAATCACCCCCTGCCATTCTCATTCCATGTGGTTTCTATGGGACTAACTCTAGGGAAGATCATGTGACCACAGTCTGATCAATAAGAAGAAGGCATCTCTGGCCACCGGAATAAATTCAGAGATGGGTACATGACCAAGCAGGACCAATTAGCAGCTACCCTAGCATTTCTG
Source organism: Pteropus vampyrus (assembly GCF_000151845.1). Lineage (NCBI taxonomy): Eukaryota > Metazoa > Chordata > Mammalia > Chiroptera > Pteropodidae > Pteropus > Pteropus vampyrus. The sequence goes on along the minus strand of NW_011888952.1, from coordinate 3,381,804 downwards.
CAGGAATTGCTAATAGATGCTCTCCTTCTATGGGCTGCAAGCCTGGTAGAAGGTAAGCCTGGAGCAGCTGGTAGTCACCTTGAGGTCTCAAAGGGTAAACTTGTGACAGAAGGCATTACAGAGGAAAGTAAAACCAAAAGATGGAGAGAAACAGACAGCCAATGATACCATTTGAACCTCCGATCCAACTTTCCCTAGAATCAGAGCTGGACTTTCCAATCACATGAGTCAATAAATCTTTTTCAGGCCATTTGCAACCAGTAATTCTTACTGATACACCTCACAAGTCATAGTTTAGAAAACTGAGGCCCAAAGAAGAATCAATGTTTCAGCTTCACAAAGCTACACAAGAGCACAGCACCCAGGTCTCTGTACTCCCACACCAGTGCTCCTGCAGCTATATGGCACAAGGCCTTCTTGGTGGCATGCCCGACTCTCCTGACACCTTCCTGGGCCTGGACCCCTCCGTCCTCCTTCCTCCTCCTCCTGACTCTAGGGTGAAGCAGCTCTGCCCCTCTTCTTTTCTAACCTCAAGGTCCCAGAAAGAGAAACAACAAAAAAGGTGTGATCTGTGTTTCACCCCAGATCCAGAGACATCTCTGGGTACTCATTTCCTTCAGTGGCCTGAGCATGGGAAGCTGGGCTAACCCTCAGGCCACGGCTGCAACAGTTGCTGGAACCATTCAGTTCCCCTGCTGCAGTTAAAGCCCATTTCATCTCCCACTGCTCCCCTAAATGCACCTATCAGCCAGAACCCCCCTCCTCAGCTCTCTTCCTCCCCCATGTCTCTTGTTCACACCAGCCTCTGCCCTTCTGAGCTTCAAGATCCACTTTTCCAATAGCTCCAGCCTGCAGGAAGCCATCCCTTCTTGATGCCCACTGTTCCACAGCTTGGGTCACAGCTCTCTGTGTGGATGTGGGGCAGAGTACTGCCCTTCCGACTCTCTTATATACTTTCTGGTTATTTCGGGCATGTTAGGTTGGGATGCCCAACTAGACAAGCAGGTAGCACAGAGGTTACAAGTCTAGGCTCTGGAGTCAGACGCACCTGAGTTTGAATCCTGTCTCTGCCTCTTCCTAGAAAAGTGACCTTGGACAAATGGCTTATCCTTGCCGAGCCTCAATGTTCTCATATGGAAAGTGAGGATAATAATAGGCATATTTATCTTAGTACTTGAAACATGGTAGCACTTGATGGATGTTAGTAATTAATGCTGCCGTTGTTGAAAATTTCATTAACACTGTCACTCCTGGGCTATAGCTACACAGTAAAATAAAAGAAGCCCACAACTAAGTGTTAGTGCCTGTTCGCGCTCTGCTCTTCGACCTCTCTGAGGCTATGCTTTCTTACCTGTGAAATCGGTTTACAAACTGCTGCTGTGCCTTTCTCATGAGGTAACTAAAAGGATCAAATGAGGGAATAATAACTAATAATTACAGCCCCATAGAGCCTTACAGTTTACAACACACTTCAAATGGCAATGTCAGGCTTTGCAAGACATGACTGTGACACAGGGGCGAAGTAACTTGCTCAGGGTCACACAGCTAGCAAGGGGCAGAACTGAGATTCGCACACGGTCCTCCAGCTGTCTTATTCTGTGCCATGTCCCTGAGGTCTAGCACAGGGCCAAGCACACAGCAAATGTTTAATAAATACTTGCGTTCTTGCCACAATGCCATGCTGCCTCCATGGCTGAAGCCTGCTGGGCCAGCATTTCCAGGGCGACCCCACAGTGCCTGGCTTGGTGTGTTAGAAAGAGCTCCCAAGCTGAATAGCGCTCCAAGACATGCTGGGGAAAGGAATAGAGTCCAGTGGCTTTCACAGCTCGCAAGAGTTTTGGCTTAGGGAAGATACACTGTATGTTACCTTGGCCATGCAGGGCACAAGACTAAGGAGGGGACACCCCGGGCTAAAGAAAGACAAGTGGAAATTGCTAATGAACCTTTAATAGGAGGGCAGCTGCCCTCAAAAGATAGGCAGCTTGGTTCCCACCCACAGAAAGCCAAAGAGAGTTAATAAGAGTTATAGTGGGTTAGTGGGGAAGCTGTAGGAAGCAAGGCCAGGCAGGAAGTTCTTCTTGGCCTCTTTTTCCCTCTCCTCCTACTGTTCTTTTGGCTGCAGAAGCAGTCAACCACATGGTGCGCCCTCAGCCACCACGATGGACTTAGAGCTAGGGTGGAGAGGGCGGGCCAGAGGAGTAGAGTACACTCACTTCAGGTTTGACCCCGTTTCTGCCTGCAAGTTTCACCAAAGCAACTGGAATTAGAAGCCATGGGCAAAAAGTCTTGCAGTCGTGCCAGAAACCCAAACACAGCCATCCTCCCTAAGTCCAGCTCATTCTCCAAATCCTAAGACAGATCTCACCACCTCTGTGAACCCTTCTCCCGGCCAGTGCAATTCCCAGTGAGCTTTCTCTCGTCTGAATTGCAGTACCAAAAGCTTATCTCACATCCCACTGGAGACCCTGAATTGAGAAAGGCATTAGGAGGCACCTGCCAACATCCTCCCACAGAGGGCAGGGATTCCTTCCTCTGCATCCCAAGTAAATTTTCCACAGCTTCTGCTTGACCATTTTTCAGCAAAAGGAAGCTGACAGCCTCACAAGGAGGCTTAGCCCATTGGACAGCCGTAATTGTGTTCAGAAAACAGATGATTTGGGAAACAGAGGCGGCCGTGGGCTGTGGCAAGAAGCACATGTGATTTGGAAGCAGAAAACCTGGCTTGCAACCCCAGGTTTGTGAGGTCTTGAGAAAATCATTTACTTCTTTAAATGTTGGTTTCCTCCTTTGAATAATCTCCCTGCATCTCACAGGGCTGCACAGAGGAATGAACGAAATTCTGTGTGAAATACACTGGGATATGTCATGTTCCACACAGCGGGGATAGAAAGTAAACATAAGGCCCCAAGGAATTCCTAACATGGGCCATCTCTTTAGCTTAAGGCACTGAAAGGTATGGTAACTTAAAGCACTGAATGGAAAGGTAACCGTATTCCTTTCTATTGCTGCTAGAACAAATTTTCACAAACTTAGCAACTTAAAACAGGACAAATTTATTATCTCACAGATCCACTAAGCGGACCGAGCCAAGAGGGAACGGCCTGGGAGAGGAGGAGGAAGAGATGAAGGGGCCAAGAAAATGGCCCAGAGCAGCAGCCACATTGCAGAGAACTTTGATCCCACTTTGTTATAACCAACACATACACAGCAGCAGAGAAGCGTATGGACCCTGGAGTACATTTCTATCGCTTTGCACTTTACTGTCTCCAGAAGCGTCTGGACCCTGTAGTACATTTCTATTCCTTTGCACCTTACTGTCTCTCACTTTCTTACTGAAAGTGAGACAGTAATACCTAACTTAAATGAGGTAATTAAATGAGGTAATGAAAATAAAAAACTCCTTGTACTTATTATATTGCCTGGCATATAAGCATTCAATAAAACTTAGCCATTATAGTTACATATCTATTACAGATGTTTATGTATATGTAAAACACAGTACACACACACACACACACACACACACACACACACACACACGAATCTGGGAGAAAACATTCCACAATGTTAATTAACAATGATTACTAATGGTGGGTGGCAAGAGATTTCAATGTTTTATTTAGAGGTTTATATACTTCTATGATATTTCAATTTTTACAGCAAGCATGTATTACTTTTATAATATAAAACTATTCTTAATTAAAAACACATACCTCCCTGGGAAACTAGTTGAGCACGTCCTTCCACACCCACAGAATTGTGCTCTAATACTGAAACACAAATTTGCTATCATACGCACACACCAGAATGTTCCCCAAAGCCATTCTCATTTTCATCAGCCTTAACCCCCAGCCCCAGCCCTGGCCCCTCAGCCTCCACAGCTGTACCCCAAGATGAAACTCAATCCTCTGTGGCTTGCCTCTTTTGTGAAGCCAGAGGCAGCAGCGACTCCAGCAATCCCCACCCCACACACATTGCTGTGAGCTCCTCCTCTTTGAGAAGCTGGGTTCTGAAAGGCTCTTTGTTGCTAGGCAGAACGCTTTTGGGGGCTGTTTGAAAAACACTCTGCAGACATTTCCATCAGCTCCTCAGGGGTCCCTTCATCAGTGGGCTCAAGGAAGCAAAGGACACTAGTCCAGGCACCCCAGAGTTGTGCATCCCCTCAATCTCCGCCTCCCAATTTAATCAATTAATTCATGAACAGAGATAATTAAGCCAGGAGATGCTAGGGGCCAAGGTGAGGAAAGCACATGGTAATGCACTGCACAGTCATGGCCTTTAACAAAGACTTGTTTCAATGAGTTGAAATGTTTCATTTCACAGGATAGCACAGGGATTTAAAGTACAGACTTTGCATCAGACTTAATTTGGATCTGAACTTTAATAGTAACTAACTGTGTGACTCTCAACAACAGGTTTTCAGTTCTTTGAGCCTCAGTTTCTTTATCTGTCAAGTAGGGATAAGCTTGCCTCAAAGTTTTAATGTTAGGTTGAATGAATTATACATGTAAATCTCCCAGCACCCAGAGGAAGTACTCAATAAATGGGTGTTGTTGTTGATGTCATTATTATTATTAGAAATGCAGGCACAGATTCTGCCCACCAAGCATTAATGGTCTAGATGGGAGCTAGGCAGAGCCACCTGAAAGTTCATTGAGGACTTGGCTACAATGTGAAAGGCTTGCAGAAGGATCAAACAAATAGTACAGAGCTAGTTAGTTACTTTACAGGAGAGATTAGAAGAGGGAGGTTATCTAGCCAGCCTTGGATCCTTACCCTTGAACCGAACGATCCCTACCAGACAGAAAGTATGAATCGGCTCAGGCCCTACCTTTAGCTCCCAGCATGACAACCAGGACCCCACCTTGTTCCCAGGCCCTGGTGTGGGTATTGCTGCAGTCACCTGCCTGGTGCATCCTGCTCTCCCCGCAGACTGGGGTCTTCCTCTCTGAGGCCCTGCACTGGATTCACAAGGGTCCCAGGCCCAGGCTCCCCTTTACAGTATTCCATCCTTCTACTGGGGAGCCCGTAGTTTCAGAAACACTAGGAACCCTTTTGCCTGCCTGGACTCCAATCTCCTGCCGGACATCATGCCACACCTTTTCCACCAGGTGGTACCTCTCTATCTCCCAGATGCCTACCTAGTCTAGGCCAGATTTCAGCCCCAATCATTAGCTACCCTGTGTTCCGAGAGAGGACAGAGAGGATTGAGGCTGGAGTGGCCAAAGAGGGAGACTCAGGGGAAGAAGGAGCCATCTGTGAACAGGGATGACTGAGGGACAGGAGGGCATACCAAAGGCACCTTTCTTACTGGGTAAATGTAAGAAATATTGATGTCCAACCATAGAGGGGGAAAAAAGATTAGAAACAGACTGCAATAAGCCTGGATGCCAAGCTTGACCCCTCTCTCCCAAAAGACTCCTGTGAGGATTAGATGGAGGGGAAGGGAGCGGGCAGGCACACACAGCTCAGCAAAGCAGAGTGCTGGGGGCATTCCACTTTCCAACAAATCAGACAGCTCAGCATTCTCCAACAGTGTCTCACCCCTTAATCCCCATGGCAGTAGAAATAATCACCAAGCCCATTTCGCTCATGCCACACCACACTAGTTAACGCTTCCTCAAAGAGCACCAAGTTATCTCAACCTCATTGCCTTTGGACTTGGCAGTCTTCTTGGCCAGGAATGTCTTTTCTCTGCTCTTCTGCCTTCGAGGTCTAACTTGAGAGACTCTTTCTCTAGGGAAGCCTTGTCTGCCTCTCCCAGAGAGGATCCGTTGTCCTCTCCTCCATGTTCTCACAAAACTTAGTGCCCCACTATTACAATATGTACCACACTGCCTCACGATTATTTCCCGAGTATTATGAATGTCTCTATACTGTTACATCACCAGCTCCTTAAGAACAGGAGTCCTGTATTAGTCATTCTATAACAGCACCTGGGAAGCTCAATAAATGCTTGTTTGTAGTACTAATACCACCTTTTATCAAATGCCTACTGCGTGCCAGGGATGCAGGGATGACACTTAGTATATGAGGTAGAAAATCTCATTTGATCCTCATAACACTGCAAGCTAAGTATCACTACATTTTAAAGATAAAGAACCTGTCCTTTGGTGAACCTCAGCTAAATGTCAGGTGAAAGCATGAAACACCTTGAGCAGGGCAAATCTAGCTCTCTCCAAACCCAAGCAGGTACATCTGACCTGAGAATTAACTGTCATGTCCTTAGGTAGCCCAAGGTAGATGTTTATTTCCAGTTATTGAAATCTACTCAATTTGAGTCAGTCTAGTCGATAATCTGCTCTTGAATAAACATTGGGGGCATCTGTTATTCTTCAGAGGAGCAGCTTGTCATTTGGACAACCCAGAGCAAGGTTAATTAGACTTTTCCATAGCCAGTGGGTACTAAATTCTCCCTGTATCTTACTATTTCTTCAGCAAAAAGCACTTTAACAGTGATCTCTCTAAAAGGCAATGTGCCTCGAAGATAAAACGTGGAAGAGGGGCGTCCCAGTTGGTGAATTAACTGAGGAAGGGACCAGGTGGGATTTAATCATTGTGCCCATAGTGGGAGGTAATTAAGGGGAAAAGCGCGCGCACACACACACACACACACACACACACACTGTGCTGACTGCTTCATATCCATTATCTCTCCACACATCACCTTCCTTTCACCTCTTCAAAGAAGCATTATTTTCACTAACCTCCTAATCATAAATCCAGTGACCTATCTCAGCCCTGGTCCTCCTCATCTTTCTCTTCCTTGCCTCGACTTGCCACCCCGGGGCCTCACCCCTTATCCCCTTGGCTTGTATAAATCCAGTCTCTGCTGCTTCCTCCTCTTTGTTGTTCCTTTTGACAGCGTGTGCTCCATCCTGCCTCACTCTCCTCCTCCCATCTCCTTTTCCTCTGCCAACCTCTTCAATCAGGGCTCTGCCTTCAGCCTCTGTCTCATTTCACCAGATGACTGCTCCCTGAGGATCTCATGCAAGCCTGTGTGAGACGTGGCTTATACCAATCAGCGATGCCCTCAGAACCTCTGCACATCTTCACATTAACTGGAATGGTGATTAGGGCAACAAATCAGGTCGACAGCAAGTCCCCCAAACTCATTCAGCAAACCACCCCCTGCCAGAGGCCTATGGAAGTAACAGGCTTGGGATTCTTGTCTCAAGTCTTTCCGTGTCCATTCCAAATTAGAAGAGGGTGGGGGAGGGGAACTAGAATACAAAAAAAAAATCACAAAAAGCAAGGATCAAGCTATATATTTATCAAATATGTTCTGTTCTCTATGTGTATTATACTTTACAAACACAGGTTTTTCAAGTCCCCAAATAAAACAGAAAGCAAACAGCTGAGAAATTGATGCTTCAGTTGCAGCAGGAGAGAGATACAGAAATATTAGCTCACTTTCCTGTTCCTAATAATGCCCATGGGAATACTGAGCATGGAAAACCTTGTGGATTATAAGCAGGTAATTAGTATGTCCATGTGTAACATCACACAATTATAAGTCTTCAAAAAGACTTTGGCAGAGTTGTAGACCTGGAGAAAGGGGCATGAAAGATCAACTGACCCACATTTTCATTTTGTAGATGAAGAAACTGAGGCTCAGAAAGGAAAGAGTCTCATCTCAGTCCAGGAGTCATATGCCATATATGATGTCTACTTCCTGATCCACTGAGATCTGATCAAAAGTGTGACAAACAGAGCCACAAAGATTTTAGAAGAGCTGCCAATATTTCCTGGACTAGAAGAAAGCTCACAGCAGCCTGACATGACCAGTTACAGAAAAGCACATCCTATGGTTTCTGGTGCCATGTCTTTTTTCCCTTTGATGTATGATCACTTAATTCCCTCCTTGATTGCTTTTCAAAAGCAATCTAAATTAATACGAACTCACAAAGGGCAAGGCTCTCTATGAATAATTAGTGCACTGATAACAAATGCAAATAGGGAAAGATGCAAAGTTGGACTAAGAACTAGTGCTCCCAGCTCCCTGACCCACTCACTCTCTTCTCATTGGGAATTCTCTTTACCTCATGAACGAAAGGGTTTTGAGGAATCTTCAGAAAGGGTGGTATTTCTAAATAGGCTGTTGTGTTCACTGAAGGACTACGGAAGGAAAAAACAGAAGCCGAAAGAATCAGACCAGTGACTGCTCCAGGTCTTTCCTTTTTTGTATAGCTTCTGCCAAAGATAAAACACTTGTCCAAATTTCTGCCATTTAGAGAGAAAATATCATCACAGTTAGGGACTCACCATCACTTAGTCTCATCATGCAGGATTTCCTCCCACAAACCTTTAATTCCGTCTTTGCACAAAGCCAAATGGTTCCCACCACTAACCTTTACTACTGTTTTGCCCCTGCCTGGAATGCCCTCCCTACTCCCCATCCCTTGACATAGTCACATCTTATACATCTTTCAGAGTCCTTCTCAAGGCCTTCTCTGACAATTTCACTCCCTTTGGAAGTCTCCTGTTATCCCGGGGTGTGTGGCAGAAATTGCTAGTGCCCACCAATATCTGCGTTTCTCCCTCATCTAGACTACATTTCCCAGCCTTCCTTGCAATCAAGTGTAGTCATGAGCTTGAGTTCTGGTCATTAAAAGGTAAGCACAGTAGTGTATGCCCCTTCCAGGCCTAGCTCACAAAGAATCCTCAGGCATGGTCCCCACTCTTCTTTTTCTCTTACTCACTCTCTCTGGGTTCCTGAATGACTGTGTGGAACAGACTTCCCTACTAATTTAAAATAAGTTTGAAATAAACTTTTACTGTGCTAAGCCACTGAGATTTTGACATTTATTTGTTATAGCAGCTAGTTTTACATATTTTAACTAACACAGGGTGGCATCTAGATTTTATTTCGCTTGCCAACTCTGACCTGCGGCAGCGGTGCCTGAAATTCCCTGTTGAGAAGGATTAGTAGGCAGCACCTGAGCTTACTAGGAAAGACTGTAGTGACTGATTAGTTATGTCTGCCATGGTCACAGTGATTTTGCGTTTCTCTATCTGTGATATATAATGTATGACGTAGTACTTTACTTAGGAACTTATACTGTTCCTTCACTGCTCTGTGTGCCTCGATCCTACCTCCTCTATAAAGTTGTAAACTCTTTGATGGCAGAGGCCAAGCCCTGTCCACATCCACCTAAAAAAGGAAATATAAATGCAAATACTTATTAAGTTGACTTAAAACCAAATTTAAAAATGGAAATAAAATGTATTCAGACCTTCAGTAGGACTGGGTTGAATATTATAAAGAAAAAATTGAGGTTTAGGAAATGTAGCCAATAAGGCAAGCCCCTTTCAGAAAGGACTTACGAGTCAGTTTTTATCCACTGTCATACTTAATGGGCCGAGTTATATGGAAAAGGGATGAGCTATCTGTGGAGCCTGAAAATTGGGTTTCACACACCTCTTTATTTAATATTAGAGATTATCAGAGTGGGAATATAATCTAGTCCAAGGACAGAAAACAGATTTCAAATCAGGTGCCATCTAATCAATTTACCATGGTTGCCTGGAGAGCTATATTCAGAAGATTCTGAGATCATATCTAAGACCAATAAGAAATGAGTGAGAAGATTCCATAAGTCCTACACCTCTCATATAACTGTCATTCCTGATCTAATCCACACTCATCATTTTACTATGACTCAATTAAGTCCCAAGAGGAAGTGCTGACTTGCTCTGGGACATTGGGTAAGTCGCAAGTAAGAACCAGGACTCAAACCCAGGTCTCCCTGCATTTCCTATTTTCCTATTATTCCAGGTTTTAAGATAGGAGATGGACCTGAGAGTACAGTTTGGAGATACGGATAATCGTAATACTCATTACCGTATATTAGTGCTTACTATGTTCCAAGCACTGTTCTAACCACTGTTCATATATAATCTCATTTCATCCTGCGAGCACAGTGAGAAAGGTGCTATTAATCATCCCCACTTTACAGATGAAATTGAAACACAAGAGAGGTTAAGTTACCTACCCATAATGCCAGGACCGGTAAGTGGCAAAGAAGGAATTTAAACACAGAGAGAAGGAAAAACTCGGAAAATAACTAGATTTAGAAACATCCTCGCATAATCAGTGGAAAATTCTGGTAATTTCACCAACACATCCAAAATTCACTCACATTGGAAAAATAACCCATAGAGCTCTGGTAATCTTTTCAAAGAACCTAAAGTCTGCAGAGTAAGGAATGAAAAGTCCTGGTTACAGTGGCAGGGAGCAGCAGTGAGTGATTCAGAAGACAGGAGATGACAATAGGTGAGTCAGCAGGATTCAGGGAGGACACTGAGCTCTTGGCATGAACATACAGGCCTCGCCATGATCTCAAGCATGACAGGTTGGCCCCCAAAGGTCCTATTTTGCTTAAAAGACTCCCTAAAGCTAAAAATAAGATATAATGGAACAGCACTGCCTGGCTCCCTTCCCCAGGGCTTGCTATTTCAGACTAGAAAGAGATGCCCATCAGTATATTTATAGGCTTTAAGCTGGCATGCAGGTAAGCTACCTGGGGTTGCTTGACCTCTGTTTTAGTGCACATTCCCCCAATTTTTTGTTTCACTAGGTTTTAATCAGCTAGATATTTTGAGTTTGAATTACAATTTCACACATATCCAGAGCCAAATAACAAAAAAATAAAATAAAGTAAAATAAAATAAATAAAAATAAAATAAAATAAAATAAGCCTACAACCAAAACACAACTTGGGGCCAGTAGCTTAGTAAGAGCAGGCCCATGGAAGCAACCCCTGCCTGGGATCAAAGGTAATTCAAGTCGTATGTCACATCTGAGGGCTGGGGAATCTGGGGGAAGGGGAGCCCCACAGCCTTGAACTCAGCCAGCCCAGGTTGCACATGGTCAGTCACCCCTTTGTTCCATGATGACCTTGGCCTAGAAACCTCTTCCTTCCCTGAGCAAGATCTTTAGTTCCTTCAAGGCCTAGTCCAAATGTCAACTTCTTTGGGAAGTTTTCCCTTACTCCGTCCCTATCCCATGTCTACTTCTTGCATAAAAAAAGGTTACTCCTCCTTCCCCACAATGCCAGCATCCTTTATTTGTGGTACTTTCTCAGACCATGGTGAGCTGTCTAGTCTGTCTCCCCTATCATCCTGGGCTCCTCAGGACAGGGGCTGCATGTCCTCAGCTCCCAGCCCATTTCACATTTCTGGAATGAAGGGGAAAGGAGGATAGTAGAGAACACAAGTGTGGGTACCCTCACTCATAACCTTAGAGAGATTTAGGCAACATCGGGCAGCAACTTGGAAGCAGAGCCAGGCCCGGGCCCTATGGTCACAAGGAAAGCACTGGAAAGCACTGGAGAGAAAAAGATGAAAAGCAACATGCTGCCCAAATATTTTACCATAAGCAAGTGTGAATTTTATAATTGGAAAAGCATAAAATAAACATTTTTCAATGGACTACATGTTCCCCACTCCAAAGGAGCTTACAGTGTTTCCTGTTGTGTGGGAAGTAGACACTGAATAACCTATGAATGACAGGGGTGTTTATAGTGGGCACACATGAAGGGAAAAGCTCAGCCTGCCTGGGAGTAGCAGGAAGGCTTCTCACAGGAGGGGGTGCTTCCTTGGAGACGAGGATAAGTGAGAGCCCCACAGGTAGACTAGAGCAGCAGAAGCAGAAAGGAATTCCAGACAGAAAGAACAGTACATGAGAAGGCACAGAGGCATGAGAGTACAGGCTAAATCAGCAGTCCCCAACCTTTTTGGCACCAGGGATTGGTGCTCCTATGAGAATCTAATGCCTGATGATCTGAGGTGGAGCTGAGGCGGTGATGCTAGTGCTGAGGAGTGGCTGCAAATACATAAATAAAATAAAATATAATAAAATATAAATAAAATAAAATAAAATAAAATAAAATAAAATAAAATAAAATAAAATAAAATAAAATAAAATAAAATAAAATAAGCCTACAACCAAAACACAACTTGGGGCCAGTAGCTTAGTAGATAAAGCTTCGCTTGCTCACCGCTCACCTCCTGCTGTGCGGCCCAGTTCCTAAAAGGTCACAGACTAGTACTGGTCTGTGGCCCAGGGGTTGGGAACTCCCGGGATAAATGATATGGCTGAAGTATGAGGTGCACAGGAGGGAATAGTGGATATGAGGTTGGAGCATGTGCAAGAAAGGGTTAACCCAGCAGGCCTAGAGTGCTCAAACCCTGCACATACCAAAGAAAGGACTGGTCCTTGACCAGCTCCTAGGAGATAACCTCTGAGGTCTTGGAATACCTTGCCTGACAGTGTCTTTGTATACATGCGGCTTTGGGCCACACCAGTTTATTCTAACAGTATGATTTATGGTGAAGGCCTGTGTTTGTTTGCCTGGAGCTAGAGACTTAGAAGCTAAGGTCAGTCACACAAGTGATCCATGCCTATGTGACTGGCTCCCAGTTAAAACCTTAGATACCAAGGCTTGGGTGAACTTCACTAGCTGGCAATACTTTGATGTGTTGTCACACATCATGGCTGGGAGAATTAAGCACTGTCTCTTTGACTCCACCGGGAGAGGATAACTGGAAGCTTATGCCTGGTGACCCCTGGGCTCCACCTTATGTACCTTTTCCTTTGCTAATTTTAATCTGTATCCTTTTGCTGTAATAAATTGTAACTGTGAGTATAGCAGCTCTACTGAGTTCTGTTGAGTCCTTCTACTAAGTCATCAAACTTAAGGGTGATCTTGGAAACCCCCACCACAAAGAGTCAAGCAAGAGCAGAACAAGAAGAGCTTTGCCTGAGGCTAATGGATTTGAACTTCACCCTGGAGGCAGTCATTGTGGAACTGAAGGGTTCTAACATGAGGCTGGCATGACAAAGTCAAATGTATATTTCTAAGAAAGGGAATGTACATTTGGGAATGGATGAGAGGAGGGAACAGAGCTGAAAGCAGAAAAACCAAGATCAGGGAGGAGATTGCTAAACCAGTCCAGGTAAAAGCTGGTTAGCCCATAGTAGTGGGCAGTAGCCATGGAGAAGAATTGAAATTAAAAGATATTCAGAAAGTAGGTAAAACAAGGCTTAATAACCAATGAGACTCTGTGGTGAGGGAGAAAAGTCAAGAATAATGCCCAGGGTTCTGGCCTGGACCACTGAACAGATGATGACTGAAATGGGAAATTCTGAGGGGAAAAGTTTCGGGGTGTCCTGACTCTCAAGCCCTGCCTGGCTTCTATCACTATCTTCAATTCTATAATCCAAGGGTAAACAGGTTGTTTCACCCACACTTTTTTCTCTGTTTGAAACCATCCCTTCAGCTCTTTGCCTTCAGTGATCACTTACAAATCACTTACAAACCACCCTTAAAAGCCACTGAAAGATGTTCTTGGCAGGTCCCCCTGACCTTGATTTCCTTGCTGGCAGAATCGTAAGAAAGATATTAGCACTGTCTATGAAATGGGTGGCGGGGGCGGGGAACAAGCAAGGCAGGCAGAGGAGACAGCGGGTTGGGTAGCAGAGGCCTAAAGAAACAACAGACATGTGAGATTTCAAAAACAAAGATGGAGTCCTGGGCCAGACAGTGAAGAGGTGAGACTTAGATCCCTGTTACACTGGAGTGGGGGTGCAGGGTTGAGGGAAACAGAGAAATAAAGGCTCTTTAGTGTGCACAGAAAGTCCCCCCTTGCCCTGGGGCTCAGAGTACTTTATAGGTTTCTAGGTGGCAAGGAGTCTGTGTGAGCTGTGGTCCCTCCTCTTTTGGCCCCAGGACCAGACATCACAAGGAGTGGCTGGGCCTTCTGGGTGAAGGTGCCCTGACCCCTTGCTAAGTCCAAGGATGAATGTCGCACCTGTTTGCTGTGTTCTGATGGCTCCAGCAGCCCCAAACAGCAGCTCAAAGCCTGCAGCTCCTGTCAGAGGCATCACTGGGAAATGCTCATTACTGGCCTCCTTTGCTCCACCCACTCATCACTGCGCACAGCTGGACTCAATCCCCCGGCCTTTCTCTTACATTTGCTTATTCAACTGTTCCAAAGGCCTGAGCTGCAAAGGGGCTTAAAACCCATTCTACCCAGAAGAGGGCCCAGAGTGAGAAAGGCAGACAGTAGGTGCAGGGAGAATGGAACCAACCAGTCTCTAGGTCCCAAATAGGGACCCTGACATAGCAAGAGCCTCTGACAAATTCTTTCCCAATAAGGGGAAATGGCTGAAAGCACAGACTCTGGAATCCAGCAGACTGGGGTTGAAATCCCAAATTAAACATTTAGTAGCTGTGTGACTAGGCAAATTACTTAATAATTCTGAGCCTCAGAAATATTTTTCTCATCTGAAAAACAGAACAAATTCTATGTGATATATGGATTAGATGAACTAAAACCTAAAATGCCTTGTTTATATTAAGTGCTCAATAAATGTTACTTATTTTTACTGTGGGCTCTCTAAGCCTGAGAATCAGAGAGGAAACTTTTGAGTGTTAAGTCCTGTAGGTAATACAGTGAGGCAAGGTTCCCATAATGCTCCCAACTCAGGCCCGAGTGGCTAAGAGGATCACATAGTCTGTGGCAAGCTGGAAGCCTCCTGAGAAATCATTTGATCCATCCTTTCATGGATGAGGAAACAGAGATGTCAAATAGCTCTTCCAAGGTCACACAGCAAGGTAATGGCAAAGTAAAGAGCAGGACCCAAGGCTTCAGACTTCTATTTCCTTATTCTTTCCTCTCCACAGAAACTTATAAAAACAAGAGAGAATGCCACAAGTCAGGACATGGATAAAACATCAAATGACTTGCTGTAGTATAGAGGACACTGTTGGTACCCTGCCCAGATCTCCTTTCCCAGGCCATGCTCTATCCCTCCACTGCTGTGAGTGTTAGCTACCAGTGGCCCACAGCTGCCCCCTCCTCTGGACAACCAACTGCCACCCCTCTTACCCAGGTGATCGAAGCTGCCTTGCGCAGGAGATTACACTCAGTGCTATGTTGGCAGATGTTTAACAACTAACATCTGGTTTGAGTGTTTGCCACTTTCCATGCTGTAAATATTCCCACTATAGCTGATTTCAAGCTACCAACAAGACATCACTGAATGTGGAGTTACAAGGAAATACACTGTAGCTCTTCATCATATGGTATTTCCACCATAAAGATATAATAGACAAAATGATCACAGAGCACTGATAAAAGAAAACTGCAGTAAAATTATTAGGAAGTAGTGAGTTTTTAAGATTTATTACCATTGTTTTTAATATTGTTTATTTAATTATATGTTTGTATAATTCAATTTTAATAGTTACCTATCTTTACCTATCTCCCCCAAAAGACAGGCTCACAAAATTCCTAAAAATTTGACAATTGGTTCCTGTAAGGCCTTAGGGGCCAGGTCCAACACATCGCTGATTTATACTCTATCCCACTCCCAACAGTCTGAGGCCATTGGCTGACGTGGGAGCACAAAGGCTGGCCCCCATCTCATCTAGGGAACAATTCTGTAGTGTGATGAATGCCAGAGCCACCAGTGATTCAAGCCAA
>NW_011888952.1:3340904-3366262 GCF_000151845.1 Pteropus vampyrus | reverse complement strand
TGGCTGACGTGGGAGCACAAAGGCTGGCCCCCATCTCATCTAGGGAACAATTCTGTAGTGTGATGAATGCCAGAGCCACCAGTGATTCAAGCCAAGGCCAGAAGTGACATGGACCGCTTCCCCATTCAGCTCCCTCCTTCCCTATCCTGATTTCCTCACCTCTTACCTGTTTTTCCTGAAGGACACTCCTTCAATAAATCACATGCACCCAAGGCCCTATCTCAGGCTCTACTTCTAAGGAACCTAACCTAAAATGTTTGTACAGAGTAAAAATTTAGGGAGAAAGTAGATAAGACCACTGTGGCTTTGGAGGGATCCCAGGAGGCTCTCGGAAGGAGGTGGGATCCAAAGGGTGGGTGGCTTTAGGTTTGGAAAAGAAAGGCTGAAAGGTATTCTAAATGGAGGGAGTGGTTTAATCCCGGTTTCACCAACCACCATGCAGATGACAGATCCATCGACCAGGCTGAGTAGGGTTCTCACAGTGTCAAGGCATGGGCCCTGGTGCCACCCATTAGGGATTGCCAAAGTTGGAGAAGGGGGCATTTCCATGGCTACAGTGTGATGGAGAAAGTTGAAGTGTTCATCTGCCAAGATGTATATGACTCTCTGGGCAATATGGCATCCTAGTTTGCAGTAGAAACATCATGTGTATCAAAACCTTTGGAGATAGAAAGTGCTTTTTGAGATCATCTAGTGCCACTGAAGGAGGAAAGGTTTGAGGCAATAAAAGGGTAAAAACTATTTATTTTAATAGTTATATCTTCTTTGCCTTATATTTAAATTTTTTTAATTGTAGTAAAATATATATTAACAAAATTAACCATCTTAACCATTTCCTTGCTTTTGTTTTTAAAGTTACCTTCATTACATAGCAACAATGCTGACTTTTCATTTGCAGAAGTATGGAATATTTCCCTTTAAAACAAAACTTGTACAGAATGGATCTATTTAAAGAAAAAAATGCAGAAAATAATTAGAAGGGTGATCCACACACAGAAAATTCACAAAAGTAAAACAGAAAAAAAGCCTACATTTTGTAAACTAGTCCAACACTCTCATTTGAACCCAGAAAGGGGAAGGGAACTGCCAAAGATCACATGACTAGTTAGTCGCAGAAACAGGACTGGAAATTAGTTTTCTAATTCCTGCTTCCATGTTTTCCACTCTGCACTGCTTCTCATTTAAAGAAGGAAGAAAAACATACCTTTCCAAAGTTTTTATCCTTCCCCTAAAACACACGCAACAAAGAGCCTTCTGGGTTCTTTTTTATTTATGACAGAAAAAAAGCCACCTTCCCTTTTAAATCAACTTCACTGATTGTTTTTAGAGCAGAGAAAGGACTCACATAGATCACTGGGTGCGCTAGCCTGGAGAGGACACAAATCCTCTTGAAATCTGTCACCTCTGAATTCATCATTCGGCTAACATCAGATGTCAAAGCTAAAAAGGAACGTTGGCATTTTGATGCCATACCCGCCTCCAGCTGTTCCATGGGACGTGCCTGTCAAAGAGGTCGCCTACTGTTTTCTAAACTAAAATCTATGAGCAGAGTTGGTTTAAAATGCATCCGGATTTTAAAGAGAATTGTGAATCAAGAGACTGCCTTTACCATTAAATGACTCTGTATTCCAGATTCCCTTTCTTAACCGCTCCAGGCCTCAGTTTACCCACTCTCAGATAGAGACAATAGTTCTTGTTTATTTCAATATCATTTCAGTAACCACTAAATGTTTTGCAGGACAATTTAACAGTTTACAGAATGTTTCTTCAGACCTAGTGTATCATTTAATCTGTACAGTTGTGTAATGTGCATATTATTAATTAACAGATAGGGAGGCTGTCTCTGAAAAAGGTCATGTAACTTGTTTATGGTTGTGAGTGGGTCTCAAACCCAGATCCTGTGACCCCAGACCACCCACCTTAGAGTTTAGAAGAATATCACCATTGTTTCCCAAAGCATATTCTTCAGAATCTTAGATAGATAGGTAAGCAGGCAGGTAGGTAGGTAGGTAGGTAGGTAGGTAGGTAGGTAGATAGATAGATAGATAGATAGATAGATAGATAGATAGATAGATAGATAGATAGATGTACTATAGTTTTATATATGTGCAAATACATACATATATATATATATCCTATAGATATCTGTAGATATAGTTACTAGTTACTACTTTTTAAAACAGGTATCATAATCAAATAACATTGCGTTAAAAGTTTCAAGGGCTTATTCACTGCCATAGGACTTTCTATGAATTGTAAATCTCCAAGAACAGAGTATGAAGCATTTCTAAAACTGATTTGTCGAAATATCCAACTAAGGTAGAATCTCTCTTAAAATTAAAAAATTATTCTAGAGGACATTTTGGGAAATGTGAAACTACTCTTTTGTAGTTACTCTTAGCTCTATTATTACTTTCATTTAGGTGTCTGCTGCTTTGCAGAAACTAGTAAATTCTCTACTCCATGTTACCATACAGAGAACAGGCCTTTCTATAAAAGCCGTCTTTCAGGCCTACTATAATTAGACTGATCACAGCTTATCAATTTGCTCCACAGGGCAAAACTTTGGATGGCAAAGCTTTCCATCATCATATTTAATTATGTCCAGATGTTTTCAGAGAAGTTGAGCATTCTATACACGTCTGTGTGGCCTAGCCGCATATCTCAAGTAACCAATATTTGTTTAATATTTATCTTGCCTTTTATCTGTGTTCTGTTGTCTCTCTGTGTCACTGGACCACTGAGTCAAAGAAGTCACCCTTTTGTCCTGAGGCTGCTCAATTCCCACACACAGGGATAAGGAGGGTTGGGGCAATGAGGAAGGAATAAGTTGCTCTCCTTGTACAAGGTGCTCTTGATAAACAACCACAGTGCCAGCTTCCTGGGTGTGCAACCTGTACACATAAAAATACATAGCACCCATCTTTCAGAAGGGTGCTTAGCTTGGTGTTCTGCCAGCATCATCTCAAATTCTCAATAATTTTTTAATAAGGGGCCCTGCATTTGCATTTTGTACCAGGCTTTGAAAATTATGTAACCCGTCCGGAACAACCAGTGTTTTTTAATTGTTAAGCTCCATGATGGTAAAGACCATATTTGTCTACTCTCAGCACCTAGGGTTGTGCCCAGCACAAGAAAGAAGCAAACTGGTGAAAGGAAAAGACTGGAAAGGGGAGAGGCCTGGTCCTTCTCCCCAACAAGGCTTAGGACCACCCTTATATTTTGAAATCAGGGTCAGTCACGAAGTGAGAATGTAAACTCACACACAAACAAGCTGGAAGAATAGGCCAGCACACAAAACTCAAACCCATCCTGTAGGAAGACAAGTAAGCTAAGGACAGGAAGCAGGCGGACACACTGTCCTCTCCCCAGATAATGGTACATTTTCCACCGATTCTCCAGGTGACAGCCAATTTCAGAAACGAGCACTAACCTGAATATGATGTATTTTCCTTCCCATCCCCATCCAATATCTGACCCCCCTTCCTCTCCTTTCTAAGCCAGCTATCTCCAATCCCCAGCATCTCTCAGCTGCTAACAGCCTGAAAGGTTTAATCTCGAAGAAGGATGCTCCAGGGCTCTGTTATCAGAGTTATTTAATTCTGCATTCTCCATGGGCTTAATCATTTGCATCAGACCACACTCCTGTGACTCATGCACACACACTCGCATACTCACTCTCTGGGAGCTGAAAGTTGTTCTCACTTCATCAGCACCTCAGAGGCATTAATAAAGTGCAAATGTGTAGTGACAACCGTAGGGGTGGGAGGGTGAAGGCTGGGGGGTGGTATTCGGTTTTTTGTTTTTGTTTTCAATAACACTGATGTTCTAGCAACACTGACTAATTTTTTTTTTTTTTTAAGTCATGGCATTTCACCCAACCATCAATTAAATGGTATTCATTTTTCCATGTTTCCTTCCTTATTCGTTTTATATCATTGCCATGACAATAGATACTTTTAAATGCGCTACCCACCTTCACAGGCCTCAATTCTAATATTCCATCAAATAGTTGTGACTATCTGTTGTAGACTAAATATGTGTCTGCCCCCAAATCCATTTGTTAAAGCTCTAATCCCCAATGTGATAGTATTTGGAGGTGGGGGCCTTTGAGAGGTGATTAGATTTAGATGAGGTCAGGAAGGCGTGGCCCTCATCATGGGATTTGTGCCCTTATAAAAAGTAATTGTGCCCTTATAGAAAAGGCCACAATTCTCTTGCTTTTTCTCTCTCTGTGTCTCCCCACCTCCCTTCCTCCCACCCTCCCCTCCTCCCTTGCTATTGAAAGGACGTAGCAAGAAGGCAGCTGTCTGCAAGCCAGGAAGAGAGTCCTCACTGAGAACTTGACCAGCACCCTAGCACCCTCATCTTGGACTTCTCAGACTCCAAAACTGTGAGAAATATATGTCTGGTTTTTAAGTTACCCAGTCTGTGGTATTTTGCTTTAGCAGCCCAAGCTGACCAAGATGCTATCCAACACTTAACTATTCTTCTTCTATTGGATATTACATAGGTTGACCTTTCATTTGTTTGCTATTATAAGTAGTACTGCAATGATCATTTATGAGAGAGATTTTGGGAGAGTAGAACTGCATTCAAATTTTGGCTATGTCTCTTACTAGCTAAGGAGACACTAGAGGGGAAATAATAGTCTTCTCTGACTCAAAGCATTGTTGATGGGAAAGTGCTGTATAAACTAAATGTCACTCTACAAACTTCACTAGACCAGACATGCATGCTAAGCCCTGTCCAAAAAGAACTGCAAACATGTGGTCCCTGTCCACTAGAAACCTGCCATTGAAAAGAGACACCAATTTGAGCTATAAAAAGAGGAATTATGACAAAAAAAAAAATGAGAGACTAATGTCACTCTAGATATTAAAATATAGATGTTTAAGGAAAAAAATCAAGTTTTCAGAAAGGTCTTAGGAATTACAAAATACAATATAGATTGTAGGTTGACTAATAACCAGAAAAAAAAGGCATTTAAAAGCAAACAGATTAAAGTAGGAGCTGATAACGTAGCAATTATGAGCAAGACATTATTTGTGCTTTTAGAGAAAAAAATAGCTACAGCCAGGAAGATAGTAAACCGCATCTTATGGGGATGAGGGCCATGAGCCATGAAAAGAAAATGTATCTTTCCTTTAAATGTCACTGATGTGTTTTAAGATAAATAAGCTATAATATAAAAATGAAAACTGTCATATTTGAATATACATTATGAATACCCCATATACAGTAAATGTATATTACTAAGGGGTTGAGCAAGGATTCTTCTGTTTAGTCAATAAATATTATTGGTGCCTATGACATGTGATTCTGCTACATTCTAGAATAAACAGAAAGATGTAGATGATGAGCTCCCCATCCTCAAGAAGCACACAGAAGCCCGTGATTAACATGCATTGTACCATCCTATAAAATTATAACAGTATCTGCAAAGAGCTTATGGAAGCAAAAGAAGGACACAAGTAATTCTACCCAATAAAAAGGAGTTCAGAAAATGTCTCGCAGTTAAAGCCACTTTTGATCTGGATCTTATTAGATGAGCAGTTTTCTAGGCAAAGAAGAAAGAACATGAACATGTGTGGATATCCCTGAGATAGAAAGCAGAAAAAAAAACCCAGATCCCAAAAAAGACAGTGTTCTAGGCCACGTGCTCCTAGTAGTTTAATTTACCTGCATCAGCATTACCTGGGGTGCTTGTTTCAAATGCAGTTTCCTGGGCTCCGCCAGAGACCTGCTGAGTCCCATCATGGATCCAGCAGTCTGCACCTCACTCTGACACATGCCAATGTTTAAAAATCAATAGTACCAACAACAAAATGGCACTTTCCAAGCACAAATCAAGTCACAAGTGTCCCCTGAGGTAAGTAGCTGTCAATGGTCTGGAAATGCACTGATAGAGGCCATGGAGCAGGACAGGGGTAAGCACAGAGGCACCTCCTTCAAGTCACTTCCAAAGACTTGCCTCTCAACCCACCGCTCACCCTTGACAACCAGCCAATGCTGGTCCAGATGGACATATTCCCTAATCAGGCAGACACCATTTTGTTGGCTTAAAATTGGTTTTCCAACAGGAAGACTCAGTGACAACAGACCAGACATGAAGAACAGTGACACAACCATTTCCCACTCTTGTCCCCTCTTGACCACCACCTCTAGCCCTCACAAATCAGACTGGTATTCCCCAAGACCCTGAGTGAGGAAAGGGGAGAGAGAGTTCCTCTGACATCTTTCAGTGATTGAACCAGTATGGAAGCTCAGGTGATAGAAAAGCCTAGAAGCTAAGGCAGATGTTCAGCCCAATTAAGTGGTTCCAGGAGAAAATGAAAGCTCGCCTGCTGAGACATCTGGTGTCCATTAACCTCCTAAGCAGAGCTGCAGCAGAGCCATCTGCTGGAATAAACTCTCTGGAGGCAGGGAACTTCCCCCACCTCTGCGTGCCTCCTCATGCTCCCAGCAAAAGGCCTGGCCTTAAGAAGGGAGAGAACACGAGTCCATTACCTTTAGGGCCCTATAACTGATTCCTTCCCAACTTGGGAGCCAGCAAACAGAATGGTCAAGAAATACCCTATGCAGTCATAGGACTTGATGTTTGCCATCAGGGAAAGTAAACTAACATCAAGGACAGCTTATTCATAGCAAGTACATGTGACACTCAAGGAGACACTATGCCACTGTACAAAGATTGGGGGTGCTATTAATGAGATTTCTAAGTGCCACAAGTGACAAATACAGAGAGAGAAAAGAAACTAACATTTAATGAGGACCTGCCATGGGCCTGGCAATGTACTAAACATTTTCAGATACATATATCTCATTTAATCTTTGCAACACCTCTATGCCCTAGGTATCATTATTTGCACTTTACATATGACTGGGATTCAAATTCAGGTCTTCTAAACTTCCAGAAAAAAAAAAAAAAAAACCAATGCTTCTTTGCTAAACGACTGTGCCACAATTAAGCCAGTTTCTTTGGTTTGGAGGATGGATGGGAAGGATGGGGGAAGGGCTACAACAAAAGCTATTTGTAGGAGTATAACAAAAGATTACGCATGGATGGGGTTTGCCTTTGATGCTTTTGAAGATGACCAGACTGAGGCTTGAAATGTATCCATGGAAACAGCTATGGTGGGAGCTGCAGCCAGATTAGCTCACCCTTGTGGCAGTTGGGCTGAGGACTCTGAAGACTGCTCCTCGCTGGAGAGAGTGGTGTCAGCTCCCACTTCATCTTACAGCCTCTGCCTTCCCTGTCCCCAAAGCTGGACCACCTGAAGTTCAGTCTCTTCCCAAGACACCAGCCAATCCAGACACCAGGCTTTCCCCAAAGCTGAGCCATGATCGGCCTCTAAATCCCCAGTTCCAGGGGGCTGAAAACCACTCTGACTTTCATTAGCCCGCCCTGCTCTAGCAAAGGCCATGCTCCTATCCACGAACTCTTGTCCAGTGCAGAGGTTTTACCGCCTCTGCTCAGGCCTCCAGGTGGAAACTGCCCCAGCTCTGTCCACCCGCTAGGAGCCCTTCTTTCACGCTGTAGGAACCCCCTATGCTGACATTCAGCCTGATTTTCCACTAAGCCTACAGGCCTCGCAGCCTACCTCTATTGTTTCTCTTGCCAGTATCCATTCCCCTTGTCAGAACCGCGGTACCATTCCCCAGCAGCCTACAAGGTTGGTGGCCCACAGCTTTCAGCTGAGCCCCTCTCCAGACATGCTCTAGGCCTCTCCTAAGGTCATAGCCCCTTTTGGGGGAAAACCAATTCCAGTGACAGGTTGATGTGAGGGTATGAAGTTCAGCCACTTCCCCCAATTGAGACAACTATGAAAGCCAGCCCAACATCAGTATTCCCTGTGACAAAAAGCCAAGGGAAGCAGGGCCCTATGTGACACGTGGGAATTTGGAGAAGGCAGAGAGCCAGCCTAAATGCCATAGGAGTGAAAGTCTTGGGACTGGCCTCTGAGCTCTGGGCAGAGCATCAGACTGGGGAAGCAGCCCTGGGACTGACAAAGCAAAGAGCAGGGGAAGTGTTTATTGCTAAGCGGGACCACACCTCCAGGCCCATCCTGTCCACAGCTCCCTCGGGCTAGATGCACTTCTGCTTCCACTGGCTTTAGCTCTGAACTTATCTCTGTTTCTGCATTGAACACTTGCTGTCTCAGCTCCCTGAATATCCTGTCCGTAGGGAGATAAAGTGAGGGAAGAGGGAGGAGCATACATGCAAAAGCTCTCTTCCAGCTGCAAAGCAGAAATTCTTTTCTCCTCTGCCCCATAGAAGAAGAAAAAAAATTCTACACCCAAACATGGTACCAAACAGAACTTAACTCTCCCTAGGGTTTTTCTTTTCCTTTTTTTTTAAGTCCTAAATGAATGCATGATTTTTCTCTAAAGAAACTGTGATAATACAATTAGTAATATGCAGAGGCCTTAGCTGGGAAACTACCTGCTCTCCCCCCACTTCCCCCTCCCCCTGCCCCCCCGCCCTCCCCCCCCCCCCCCCCCGCCGCCACCGCCGCAGCCCCCACCCGCCCGCATTCCCCCGAGCGCGGACCTCGTAGGAGTTAGGCTTTGAAATAAAGAAATCTATTGTGACTGGGGAACACGGAGCTAAATCACAAATCTCAGCAGAGTGGTGATGCTGAAACCTCCCTTAGAGGAAGAAACTGAGAGGCTGCACGGTAATGGCTGGACATTATTTGCAGCAATGCCAGGGCCTATTCTTCGCAAGGCTTGTTTAAGCTTACATGATCCATATGCATTGATCACCATTTAGACTGCGGCACCTTAGTGATGTAAATCATTTGTCTATCTGGAGCTCTGAGAGTCTTCTAGACACAACCAACCTCAGGAGGGACACCCAGAAAACTGATCCAAAAACATGTGAACTCTAGACCAGAGCTATCCAGTCAAATATGAAGTAAGCCACACATGTCAGTTTAAATTTTCTAATAGCCACATTAAAGAATAAAAAGAGGTAAAATTAATTTTAACAATATATTTTATTTAACCCAATATAGCCAAAATATTACCTCGACATGTAATCAACATAAAAAATGAGATATTTCACATTTCCTTTATTCTGTACTGTTTTCGAAATATGCATGTATTTTCCATTGACATACAGCATGTCACA
Organism: Pteropus vampyrus; assembly: GCF_000151845.1. Lineage (NCBI taxonomy): Eukaryota > Metazoa > Chordata > Mammalia > Chiroptera > Pteropodidae > Pteropus > Pteropus vampyrus. The sequence continues at coordinate 3,357,126 of NW_011888952.1, read as the reverse complement.
ATTTGGACTAACAGCATTTTTTTAATTGTGCTTTGCTTTATTGCACTTCACAGATTTTTTTAATTAAATTTATTGAGGTAACACTATACAAATTTTAGGTGTACCACATTGTAATTTGATATCAGTACACTCACTCTATTGCATGCTTACCACTCGAGTCTAGTTTCCTTTCCTTATCGTTTATTTGACCCTCTACCTCATTCTCCTTGCCCTCACCAGCTTTCCTTTCTGGAAACCACCATTCTATTGTCTGTATCTATGAGTTTGTTTTTATTTGCTTTGTTAGTTCATTTGTTACTTTTTGTTTTACATTCCACATAGGAGTGAAATCATATGGTTTTTGTCCATTTCAGTCCAACTTATTTCACCTAGCATAATACTCTCAAGATCCATCTATGTTGTCACAAATGGCAATATTTCATCTTTCTTATGGCTGAGTAGTATTCCATTGTAAATATGTATGCCACATCCATTTATCCGTCAACAGACACTTAGGTTGTTTCCATGTCTTGGGTATTATAAATCGTGCTGCAATGAACATAGCAGTACATATATCTTTACAAATTAGTGTTATCATACTGTTTTTCAGGTAAATACCCAGAAGTAGAATTGCTGAATCATGGTAGTTCTATTTTTAATTTTTTGAGGAACCTCCATACTGTTTTCTATAGTGGCTGCATCGATTTGTATTCCCACCAACAGTGTATGAGGATTTCTTTTTTTCCAGATCCTTTCCAACACTTGTCATTTCGTAGACTAACCACATTTCAAATATTCAGTGGTCTAATGTGGCTGGTGGCTACAGTATTAAACAGTGTAGCTCTAAAGTTTGCAGAATAAATCCAATTCGACCTTTACAACAAGTTCCCTGAAGTAAACATTAGCATCACCACTTCATAAATGAGAGTTGAGGCTCAGACAGAAGAAATGAGTTGCCTCAAGCAAATCTAGGATCTGTATCTCCTGCCTTCTCATCCTAAGCACCTATCATTTCCCCACAGTTACACAACGGGACAAAAATTATGGCAAAGATAAATCCAGTGCTTACAAAATGCAAGTGAGTGATCTGCAATAGCCAGAGGTAGCAGAAACCCAAATGTCCATCATGGAGGAATGGATAAACAAAATGTGGTATATTCATATAATGGAATAGTATTCAAATTTTAAAAGGAAGGGAACTCTAACACATGCTACAATATGGATGAACCTTGAGCACATTATGCTAAGTGAAATAAGCCGGTCACAAAAAGACAAACATTATGTGATTTCACTTATATGCAGTCCCCAGAGCAGTCAGGCTCATAGAGACGGCTGCCAGGAGCTAGGGAAGGGGATTGGAAATAGTGGGTTATAGTTTGATAGGAACAGAGTTTCAGTTTGGGAAGATGAAAAAAAAGTTCTGGAGATGGATGGTGTTGATGGTTGCACAACAGTGTGAATGTACTTAATGCCACTGACCTGTACATTTATGAATAGTTAAAATGGTAAGTTTTATGTTATATTTTACCATAATAAAAAAAAATCAGCTGTGAAAAATGCAGGTATTATGCTAAACTCTATGAGCGTTATCACATTTCATCCTCACAAAAAACCCACTTCAAAAGGTAGGTGCTGTTATTCTCTCCATTTTACTCTTGGGGAAGCTGAGGCTTAAACACATTAAGCAAATAGTTTGAGGTCTCATGGCCAGTGAGTGGCAGAACCACAATTTGAACTCAAGGAGTGTGATTACCAAAGCTGTGCTCTTAAATATGATGTCCCCCACAAAACCTGATTGTCTTCAAATAGAAATAGAAATAGAAATAATCCAGGAAGAAAATGGAAATGAAATTTTTTATAACCTATTCTCAATACAACAGTCACAAACCCCCTTTTGAAACATAAACTTGATCATGCCACTCACTTTCTCCAAACCAACTTGCAATAAAACCCAAATTCCTTATCCCCAGCCCTCAGGCCCTGCAGGATTATGGCCCTTTGATGCCTTCCAATCTCATCTCCCACCTTGGCTCATCATGCCCCTGCCACCTACCTCCTTCATCTCTCATAAACCTGCCAATGCCAAGTACTGTTCTTCCCTCCTGGAATGCACTGCCACTGACATCTATATGGCCAGTTCCTCCTATCCTTCAGGTCTTTAGCAAAGATCCTCATCCCAGAAGGCTTCTTTGTCCCGTATCTCTAAAACGGGACACTTCTTTGCCCTATTCTCTTCCTTTTCCATCATAGCCACTACCACTGCTTGACATTATAGGATGGAATTATTTGTTGCCTCCCCCTGCTAAAAGCAAATGCCAAGAGGGCAGGGGCTTTGTGCTGTTTACTGCTGTACCCCTGGCCCCTAAAGCTGTACCTGGCACAAAGCAGACACTCAATGACATTTGTTGAATGAGTGACTGAATGGATGGATTCACTGAGTGCTCCAGTCAATCCTCACATAGGGTGGCCAAACACTCTGGTTTACCAGGGAATAAAGGGGTCCCTAGGACATGAGACTTTCAGTGCTGGATTTGAAAAACTCAGATCCAGAAATTAAGGAAGGGGAGCTGCAACCACATGAACTCTGACTTCTCTTCCTGTAATCTGATTTTATAACCCCATGGTTTCCATTGCTTAAAGTCATACACCTTCACAGTAGCAATATAGAAAGGCACGACTAGATTTGGTTTGAACCCAAGATCTGCCCCATACTGCCACTGGGCAAGCCATTCAACCTCCCTACATCTCAATAACTTCGCCTGTAAAATACAGTAAACAATCCCAACCCAGGGATCTAACATGAGGAACACAGTCAAATCATCTATGTGTCATGGATTGGGCTCCCTGTGAAGCAAACTCTGAGATGGAGAACATCACGCAGGAGTGTTTTAGGGTGCACTCTTCTTTTCAAAACGTGCAGAAGGAAGAAAAAGGAAGTAGAATTAGGCAGAGTGAAGAGCCAGCCACAGTGTAGTCCCAGTGGAGGCACTGAAGCTGAGAGGGCCTTTCACAGTTGTCCCAGGTTTGGGGGACGGGCCTGGGCCTTTACACCTAGGGCTGTCAGGGGAGCATAATCTTGGGCCTTGCAGCTCTCTTCAGCAGAGGCAGTTCTCAAAGAGGGCCAGCAGCTGCAGCCAACAGTCTCCCCAGGACTAGGGAAAATCCTTCAGTCCGGAAGGGGGCTTCCTTGTCTGCCCCACAAGGCAACACACAGAGTAAGTGCTCAACAAACGACATTGTTGTCATTAGCACAGGACATAATTCAAGGCCAGGTCTATCTTGCTGCAAAGTCTGTACTCCTTCTGCTCTGACTCCCAGCTCTTTGTCTGAACCTCTACTGTCACCACCTCTACCTTAGTTCAAGTAATGTCTAAACAGATCCCATTGCACTATTCAGACCGTGAGTCCCCTAAGAGTAGGCATAGCAGGTGATTCATCTTTGTGCCTCCTCTCACAGTTGCCCTTGCACCCTAGGCTTCCTGGGTAACTAATAAATGAGCAAAAGTATGTCCACCCTCACCTGGATCCCCAAGACTTTTATGGGTTTTCACCAAACCCTTTCTAGGCCTTTAATAGCCCCAATCTTATCCAGGTGAGCCTACATTATCGCCCATGGTCAAAATAACCCAGGCAAAGCTATACTCACCTGGGAACCATTTTGACTTCAGAACTAGGGTTTGAAGCATCTCTCCTCTCTGAATGCCCCAATCTCCCTTCACTGGGCTAAGATCTAATTGCCAACAGCTAGCTCATTTCTGCCATGTAGCAAACAGAAAACCCAGAAGGGTCTTAGGGCCTGTCCACTCGTCCTGCCCCCACTCCCATACTCTGCTACAAACACACGCCTTCTCTCCTCATTAAAGGAAAAGAGAAGAGTTTGGGGTGGAGGGGTTAGTTTAGAGCCCACAGATCTTGCCAGCCATGCTCAAGTCAGTGGCTTTCTCTCTAATACCATGCCACCTTCCTGAGGATCTTCATCCCTTTCTAAAGCCCTCTTGAAACTCAGAATCGATGAGTCAACTCATTGAATGCTTTAGGAAGGAAGGATGAATCCCAGCCCAACATCTGCTAGCTATAAGACTCTGAGCAAGTCACTTGAAGATCGCTGTGTTTTTGTCCACAGGGAGATTATTAATCATAATTATTACTAGCAAGAGGCTGGGACGCAAAAAATATCAAGATTTAGTTCTCAGGTTTTGCACTAATACATGGAGGCTGTGCTTATATGACACCAAAACAACTAAATATAAAGTTGGAAAAAATCTCTTAACCATCCTATTTGGTAGATGAAGCAAATGGGCACAAAGAATCTTTCAGGAGTGATGAAAATGTTCTAAAATTGGACTATGGCATTAGTCACACAATTCTGAAAATTTGCTAAAAAGTTAGTGAATTGTACACTTAAAACAAGTGAATTTTAGGGTATATAATTTATACCGCAATAAAACTTTTTAAAATAGAATGAGATAGATAGATCAAAAATTCTTATATGCAAAGATATCCAAGATGAACTGTTAATTTTTTAAGAAACAAAATAGCATGAATAATATTATATAATTGTTAAGACAATCATAATAATATATTAGTATACATACAAAAAAAACTCTGAAGGAATACATAAGAAACTGGTAACAGTGATGTTCCCTCCAAGAGGCAGGATTATGAGAAACTTTTACCTTCTTAGTGGTACGTTGTGGAATATACCTGATTTTTTTTAATTAGGTACTTTTGCTACATGTTTGAACATTTTCTTAAAACATTAGGAGGAAAGCGGGCATTACTTTTATAATCTAAAATAATACAATGCAAATATTTTAATAGGTCAGTAAAGGAGTGTTGTTTAAAATTGACTCTGTTTTTTAAAAAATAAAATTGGCTGTTTTGTTGATACCACTCAGTAAGTTAAAGATACCACATCTGGTCATAAGATGTATGGAATCTCTTATTTCCTTGGTTCTACCACAGCCTAGGGGAAAAAAAATCTGAAAACCACTCAACTCTGTCTTTCTCTCATTCCCAGCTCCCCAAACAAATTATGACTAATTCTGTTTCCCAGCCACCTTGAAGCTGGGGAGAATGAATGCTTTCATTGAGAGGTGTACCCCTCAATGTTAACCTATCTATGGATACTGAGGCTTATAAAGCAATTTCTTGTGAGTTTAGTAGGCAAAAAAAAAAAAAAAAAAATTTTATTTCCCAAAGGCTGATAAAATAATCTGATTATTCATTCAGCTGAAGAATGGGGTCAAGGGCCTAAGGACCCTGTCAAGAGACCCCAAGAAGGCCTACCCTATATGCCCAACCCACCTCCCTGTCTTGATTTCTCTAAGCTTAGACCCTGGCAGCTCAACAAATTTAAGTAGTGCTTTCTTAACTATTTATTGAAGTGTAATAGACATATGGAAATGTGTTCTTTTTTAAATAGCATTTTTATGAAGACTCTAAGGCTCAAGGATAAATCTTACCTTTTTCCAATGGAAACCATAGTGCCACTTTTTTTTTCTTCTCCTAATCAGAAGTGAATGAAGGAGCTGAGCTAATAACCATCCGTAACCTCACTGGTCCCACCTCCCTGAAAGTCTGGACTAAGGTACATGTGTGTTACAGGTGGTGGTCATTATTTCTCAACATTGAGATGTGCTTTCCAAGTCAGGTGCCAACGTATCATGTCCCAAAAAACAGGGGCTGAGATCAGCTCAGGCTTCCCCAAAAGAAAGCTCTCCAGTTTCCACAAAGAAAGAAAGACAGAATAACCTCCAATACACTATAAGCTTCATGAGAGTAGGAAATGCGTCTGTTTGTTCATCAATATAAACCCAGTGCCTGACACAAAGTAGGAACCCAACAAATATTTGTTCAAATACTGATTGACTGGAATGGAAAAGGTGAAGATAGACTCTGGAAACTAGGCCACAAAGCAGAAAACCCAAGGGTTTGGAAAGGGCTACTGCTAATCCAGATGGTGCCTTTGTGCCAGTTAGAAAAAGACAGCCCTTTCTCCCTGCTGATACAGTTCCACGCCAGGGCAAAGTGCTTGGTAAGCAGAGAATGGACTGAGTTTCAGGTCCACCTCTCAGCCAGGTGCCCTTGTGTAGGGATCAACCTGCACTGCCATACAGATGACCCTGCATTGGTATCATTGCTGCACCTTGTGCCCATTGAATATACAAATTGGGTAGACTCTTCCTTGCCAGGCTTCTTGGCAAATGCTCAGTTTTTCCACAGGAAAGTCTGACCTAAAGTGAAAACCACAGGCCTAGAAATACCTTCCAATAGTAAATAAATGCTCATTGATTAATTATGGAAGCACAGAATCCCAAACCCTGAATCAGCTGAAAAGAAATGGAGAATTTCCCCCTGGCCACTTCAACTCCCTCCATACTTCTAAGAGAGAGCAAAGCAGATGGGCAAGAGGAAAAGAGAGAACATCCTACTTAACACCAGGAGACTGCCCTTTTCACATGAAAACAGTTACATGAGCTTCATATCCAAATACCTCAAGGAAGATTTATCTGTGCTTTTTCTGGCATGCAGGCATCATCTTCTGCCTAGACTACAGCAATGGCCCCTAACTGATCTCACTGCTTCTCCTTGCCTACCAACAATCTATTTTCCACATTCTAGGAGGAAGGATCTTTCTAAAGGAGAAAATTGACCATGTCATCTCCCTCTTTAACATCTCTAATTGTACATAGAATAAAATATAGGCTCTTAACATGGTCCACAAGGCCCTCTATGATCCTGTGCTGGCCAATCTCTCCCACCAGTTCTTATGACATTCTATATCTTGCTCACCTTGTCCTTGCCATACCTACTTTCTCACAGCTCCTTCCTCTTTTTTCTTTTTTTAATACTCTAAGCTTGTTCTTGCCCCAGGGCTTTGCACTTGCTGCTTCACAGGCCTGGATTCTCTTCTCCAACTTTTTACATGGCATCCAGATGACAACTTAAGAGTGGCTTTTCCTGATCTTTTATCAGGAGCTACAGCCTCCCTTATTTTCTATTCCATTACTCTGTTTTATTTTCTTTGTAATTGGTTACCATTAACTGAATTTCTTATTTATTAATCTTTTTATTGCCAGTCTCTCTGACTTCACTCATCTCCCTATGCCACCCCACCCCACACACTCCAGAACATAAGCTCATTTCCTTCTCCATCTCTGGAATCTAGAACACAAAAGAAACTTAGTAGATACTTTTGTAAAGAATCAGAATAATTATAATTGTAAGGCTTTTAGTTTGCAAAGTGTACTCACATTCATTGCCTTACTAAACCTTAAAAACAGCCCTATGGGGCAGATAGTACAACTCTCATTTTAAGGATAAGGAAAACGGTTTCAGAGAGGCTGAGCAGCTTGCCAAAAATCACACAGCAAGGAAGAATCTTAATTTGCACTCGAGCCCAGGTTTTCTCCCTCCAAGTCCAGAGTTCTTCCCTCATTATACAGTTAACATCCAACGGTGCTTCTCACTCACTGAGCAACAACTTACAACACCAAAAGAGGAACAAAGCAGTTACTTGCAAGATTGTTAAGCTCCAAGATAAAGAAAATATAAGACTGTGAAACCATTTTGGAAATTATCAAAATAGACAATTAAGTAAAATGAGCCCTCTCTGAAATCCACGATGGAGAAGTTTCAAGGCATCCAGATGTCATATCTCAAGTTCGATCTGTGCTTATAGAATTCCCTGATTGAAATGAAGGACAGGGAACTTGGAAGTGGAGGAATATGGAGAGAGAGATGAAAAAGGCTGTATCTCTACCCAAAAGTGGCAAAAAGAAACTATGACTAATAGGGAAAATTCATTGTAGGAAACTAACCACATGCTACATGAGGATCGAATTTCTCACCCTTCAGACCAGAAAGTTAAAAGCATAACAACCCAGACATGTTTAAAACTATCTTCTTAGTCCTGGGTCAAAGGAAATAAAATATCTCTGGAAAGATAAACTGAAGTAGTATTTGGGGAAGGGGAGCTGGGTGGATGAGAAGGAAACTTACTTTCTACTATATTTTAAATGTTTTTATGCGTGTTTAGTTACATACTCACAAATGAGCTAAATTTAACCAAACAATTATAACAAAGAGGACAAGAGGGTTTAGGAAACAATTTCAACTTTTCAGTTTTTCCAATCCCAGCCTCCTTATTAGATTTCATCTTTTCCAACTCAAACAAAGGTAAGCAGTCAGGCCTATTTCTCCTTCTTCATAACATGACAGGTAGTAAGTTCTTCCTTTGGTCTCACTCAAATTTAAGTTATTTTCCCTTCAAATTGTAGAGCTGTAGAGCTGAAAAGAACCATCCTTTCTAATCCTTCATTTTACAGATGAGATCCAGAGAAGGGAAGAGATAGTCTCAAGATCCCCTAACTAGTTACTAGAAAAGTTGGAGGTTGAGTACAGGCCGCCTGTCTCCAGTGCTATGCTCCTTCTGCGACACCAGGCTCCTCTGCTCAATATTCAAAGAACCCAAACACCAACTGTTAATGTGCATGGTTTAGGAGTACCGGAAAACCAGGCCATTCTCTAAAGCCTCCTCTTTTCTACACTGCATCTCCTTATTACCTCTGACTGTTCCAATGCACTCAGCAGGCGGGTGTCCCCTGGAGGCAGGACCATTCCCTAAGGAAATGCAAAACTTGTTGGTGGTATGTCACAGTAATTGGGGAGCACTACCAGCATTTACTAGGAACGGGCCAGGGGTGTGAAATGCCCCCCTGGAACGCCCCCACCCATGCCATCTCTGAATCACTTCTCTGAATTTTCTCTCACCCTTCAAAAGGTGAATGTCCGCAGAGTAGAAACCCTGATAAACGCTAACTGAATGTTACCAGAAATAACTACAATAATGAAGAGCATTTATTTGATAGATCCTTGAAGTTAAACAGCATCAAGAACAAAATTAACACCCAAGGAAAAGGACACAGCTCTTCCAATTTAACAGACAAAGAAACTGAGACACTGAGAGGATGAGTCACTTGTCATAGCCATGCTAAAAAATGGACAAAGCAGGCGCTCATCGACTGAGTTTCCAAAATCCAAAATCTGCTCTCCTTAAATTGTACCCCAGACCCAGAGCCTAATTGAAAATAATGCCACCTTTAAAGTAAACTGGGCTGTGGAAAACTTGAACCACTAATAAAAGTCGCCCATGGCCAATCCTGTGCCTTAGTGCCAGACTGTGTCCTCCAGTCCCACCTAGGGGGCATGTTGAGTCCTGATGGGCCTCACCTTAGACAAGGCTGTAGTTTTCAGACCAGAATTCATAGCTCAATAAAATCTCCCCCCCAAAAAAAAATGAAAAGGAAGATCTACAAAGAGTGACCAACATTACTAAGGGCATTGAAGGGGGAAAAACTACCCCAATAGTACCCCAATACACACACACACACACACACACACACACACACAAGGAAGAATATAATTTAGAATAAAGAGTAAGTCTTTAATTATATGCAGTTAGCTTTATGGGAAAATCTCTGCATTATCCTTATTTTTCTCATGTTGCTTCAGGCTGGGGGACACTTCAAGGATTGACAGTGGCCCAAGGACCTTTAGAGCAGATAACCCCATTGTGACAGGAGGAGACCAGTGGCCTCTGGACTTCACTGTGCTGGCTGCAGGCACCAGTCCTGTTGAAGCCAAAACACCAAGAGGGTAACAGAGGCGGGGAGGGGACAGGGAAGAGAACAATGATGGCAGAACAGAGCCGGGAGGGCAGCCCCCCAGCCTAAGCTGCTGTTTCTCCCACAACGGTCGTGTGCCAGTGGTCATTACCCACATGAGAAGTGAGCAGAGCACAGGGGCTGGCGCAGTAGGGGCAGGAGGAGATGTTGCCCGACTGGCTCTGGCTCTCCAGCCTTATCCAGCCACCTTCTCCCTCCATCATCCTTCCTTCTTTCCTTCCTCCCCTCCCCCCACTCTTCAGAATCAGGAGCAGAGTCTGAGCTACAGCTTTACCAACACAGGAAAAAAGCTACCGCAACTTTAAGCTGCATTAACAGGATCAAGAGGTGTATTATTAGTTTCAATGGCCTCCATATTGTTCAGAGTGCTTTAGAAAGACGGTGCTTAGCTTGGGCCCCAGATTTTAAGGATATTAATAATTTGCAAGGTTTATCAGTGAACTGCAGACTCAAAAATGGTCCTCCTCCATTTGGGAAGATTTCCCAGAAAACATTGCTCTAGGAGAGACCCCAGCCCGGCCAGCCAGATTGATTAAATCCTCCCTCGAAATAAATTAGGTGGAAGATGTGGCAGCCAGATGGCTTTTTTAAATGTTGATAAGCTGAAATTGTGCCGGGGGGCGGCGGGGGGGAGCCGAGGGGAGAGACCAAAGGGTGAGAGAACAAGTCATCTAAAGCATGATGGAAGAATCTAAGCATGAGAATGCCTAGGAGAGAAAACAAAAGCCTTGCATATACCACCACCGCCCACCCCACCCTCCAGCCCATGGCAGATATGCTTTTTTACCCCTACCTGGAAAACAGCTTCAGAATCCTTTTCAACGCAGCCACTACCAATCCTTCACAGCTGACACATCAGATATGAACTATTCCCCATCCCTGCCTTAGGAGTACATGAAAACGGTCTTCAAATAATGGAAATGTTACCATGAGTCAGCCAGCTTAGACTTATGCTGGGTTGTTCCAAAGGCCAGAGGTGTCTTGCAATTATATTCAAGGAAGACCCTTCTAACATTTCCAACAATGGGATCGTCTCATTTCTGAGGGGTCAGCCCCTCACCACTAGAAGTTCTCATCAGAAGCTTCAGAGCTGTCAGGGGTTACGGACTAGGGTGGGCATTCGGGCAATTTCTGTGATTATAAGCAGGACTCAAGGTTCAGATATAATACCTCTGCACCGAGTGCCTAATATGTGGCAGGGACAGGCACACAGGCTATCACAGTGTATACCATGACCTCCATTTACAGAGAATGGTTCAGGGGGAGTGAGAGTGAGAGTGGTAGGTCAAGAATTCAAATCTTGATATTACGACTCCAAGTCCTGCATGTTTTCCCCCCGCCTCTGGTAGCTGCAAACACCAAGGTGAGGACTCCTCCGAAGCTAACTAGTCCTCCGAGGGTGCCTACACTGGCTGCTTTTTCCTCCCTAAAGATGCTGTCCAGTTGTTATGCGATGGCCCCACATCTGCTGCTCTATAAACGTTCAGGTCCAGGGCTACAGCTTCCCGCCTGCTGGACAGCAGGCATCTTGTTTGCTCATTCTATCCCCAAGCAGGAGTTCTCGCCACAAAGGGGCACAGATGGAATCTTTGACATCGCACTTAGTATCTTTGTCCTAAAATCCTAAGCATTGTCATTCTTTGGGTTTGAGGCTGTTATGGCTTCTGTTACAATGTAAAGTCCCCAAAATGAGGTGACACCTAAAGCCACATCAATCACTGGCTCCCCAGATGATTAGCTAATTGTGGGCTGCAAGGACCTGAGCATTGGGAGGGAGAACAGGATAGTCTGAATGAAGAAAAGGGAAGAGCATAGTCTGAAGAAAGACAAAGCAACGCTACTCTCATTGCTAGTGCTGCTGTGTCTCATGGTCCGTTTCAGATTCCTAGGGATTCCGTCTTGTACCTCAAATCCATTCTCTCAAGTCCTGCCTTGTCTTGCCCCTCTGACAACAGTATTTGCCTATTCTCCAGTGCCTGGGTCTTGTCCCTCAATTACCCAACCTCATGGCCAGGCCCCATTTTTTGCTGTATCTCGCCAGCACTGTGGAATACCCCCATCTCAGACACCCGACAGTCCCACTTGTGTAGACCTGCACCCGCCACCTTGGACTTCCTCTTGCCTCTGTGGAGCTGGGAGTCCCCCAAGCATGTCCTCTCCCCGAGGAGTGTATGGTTCTAGCTTCCATCCCCTCCTGTTACAGCCCCGCCTGCCCCTTTCTGCTACAGTTAACCAGATTACAGTAGACGACTGTGTCCCCAGCAATGTTTCCCACTTTCCTGAGTGTATTTATTACTTCTCTCTAAAGTTACTTCTGTGATCTTAAGGAATCTGACCACATTTACATCTTTCCTTCTATGTCTTTATCCATCTCCCTTGTCAGAATTTTTTGCTTCCCACTCTTCCTGAGAGAACACATATTTCTGCATGAAGCCTTTCCTGGTGATGTCAACTCACCTAAGCCTTTCCTATCTCCTCACTTTTTGCATTCAATGTCTATAGAGCAAAATTAGTCCCTTATTTATGCTATTACCATCACTATCTATTAAAACAATTTAGTGCATTTGACGTTATAATTCTTATTATGTATTTGTTTCACTTTCCAACTAGTTTATAAATGTCAGTGGATAAAAATATTTCACTTCACTTTGTACCTGCTCAGCCAGGACAGGGCTGCAGCAGACCCTCTTCTTTGAGAACTGTCTACCCCACCAACAGGGTTAGGTCCTGGCTGGCATTGTTGTGGTGTTAACTCCATCTCACTGGCCATGACCACTGGTTCAGGGTCTACCCCCTAAGCTGGCCAATCAAAGTCCCTTCACTAGCATTATTAAAGTGAGGGAGAAAGAAAAGAAGCAGAGAGAGACAGAGAGACAGACTTTACATGTGTTGACCTCCAACTGAAATGTGAACTTGGGAACTGTGAACAACCATTGTCTATCTGTCATGTACAAGTAAGAGAAATGGCCCATTGGCCGAGACAGAAGAGTGAAGCAGATGTGCAGAGAAAAGCCCAAAATTAGAGAAAGTACACCAGTTGATATCTAGAACAAACCAGGGCTCCCTAGTACCCCAGTTCCTGGTCCCAGGCCATCCTGAGGCCACCTGCATTTCTTCCTCTGGGTTCCACAGAACATCCTGCATGGAGTTTACAATAAACTCCATTTTCACTACCACTTGCTTTAGCTGGTTTCTGTTGCTTGCAACTAAAAGTTCTAATTAAAGCAAGGGCATGTGTTAGGTATTTAGTAAATTCTTACACATTGATTGAATATATTTCTGATTTCTCAACACAGACTTCAAATCAAATAGCACTGGTGAATCTCTGCAGTATCTTCCGTTAGGTGATCTGAAACAAAGACTTCTATCCGTTGGCCACATTCATGCTTACTAATGCAATTAACAATGGTCGCACTCAAACCAACTTGCATGCAAACCCCCACATGCACTTGTATGCACATTACTTCAATTTCACACAGCAGCACTTGGTGCATTTTGCCCTTTTCCCGGGCTCATTGCTCAAAAAAAGCAGAGAACAATGAAAAAAAAAATTCATAGTCAAGCACCTGGGTGACATCTCTGTGACAACACTTTAGCAGTCTTATACTTTAAGCAAGACATTCAACCTCTGAGCCACATTCCATAAGATAATGCCACCCATGCCAACTGTTCTGGCAGCTGAGAGTAAAGTCCTTATCTAGGATTCTCTGGACACTGCAAGCAGCATCTCCCAAAAAATATTCTTCAGGATGCTTGTTCTAGAACAGGGATCAGCAAACTACAGCCCATGCATCAAATCAGGCCCACAGCCTATTTTTGTAAATTAAGTTTACTAGATCACAGCCACACCCATTCATTTCTGTGTCTTCACTGTCTGCTTTTGCATTCAACAGCAGAGTTGAGTAGTTGTGACAGAGACCATATGGTTCACAAAGCCTGGAATGTTACTATCGATCCTTTACAAAAAAAGTTTATACATCTAGAAAATACCAATAAGTGTACCAAAAAGAAAAAAAAAGCAGTACCTAAGTTAATGAGGTCAGGAAACAATGGGTTAAATAGATTTTTTTTTTCTACAGGACTTATCAGAGCCTTTAGTATATGGACATGTGCTATGGATCTCTAAGAAGAGAACACTCTAGAATGCTTCCCATACTTATTTGAACAGAGAGCCCTTTTCATAGCAGACATCTTAAGGGACTGGTGTTCCAAAGTCTAGAGAAGTTCCTCATCTGTAAAACAGAGATAATAATAACTCCAATTCCACCTGCATCACAGGTCTGTTAGTGAGATCAAATGCAAAAACAGTGTTAGTGGGCTGCGCAAACCACAGGCAAATGAGAATTATACCTTCGGCCCAGAAACTTAAAGGCATTTTCTCTCCATTTCCCACCAGCCACTCAGAGGAAAGACACAAATGGCTTCGAGAGGTCAACTGTTTTCCAAGAACCTGCTGAGTCTGAAAAACTCACTGGGCCTTCATGGAAAACTGCACAACTGTAAGCTTAACGGGAAGGGTTGCTGAGAGATTCCATTTGTTTCCATTAAGGAACATCAATTAATCTTGATTCTGGATAGAAGACAAGCACTTCTCCTCTAGAAGTTTTGATTAGCTCCCCACACTACACGGGAGTGACATAGGCATCAGATAGATTGGTTTTTTTTTTTTATGCAAAGCCATTTCACAAGCCATGGGGCTCTGAATGGGACAGATGCTCCCGCAGAAGAAACATCTGACCACCTCCGTCCTCACTCCCCACACATACAAGCTCCACACCCTTAGCCCTTCCACATAACACCTACAGCACCACCCAGATTCTTTCACGGAGTGTTACCCAAGCCCAGTTAATAAAACAACTCACTGAGACACAAGACTTCTCTATTTCTAACTCAGATCCATGGAAGTACCCAAGGAAGGCCGAGCAGGTCGTGTAGGGAATGGCCAGGATCCCAGACTAGAAAGCAGCAATGACATTATGCTGAGATGTCAACCCATTTACAAATGGATGTCATCAGTTCCTTTTTGAAAACAAGAAGTGGGGAATGTGGGGAAGGGGATAGAGGGAAGAAAGTAGGAATGGAAATGGACACATGAAAACACTACCCATCCACCCACCCACATCCTGCAATCCTCACCCTCTCCAGGCATTTAAAATGGTGCCTGCTCATCTTCTCCACCACCACCCACCCTGCCCCATACAGACCACAGCATCTTCCAGAAGCCAAGTATAATTACATGGAATCCCTACCATTCTCAAGAGATAACATCTTCTTGGAATTCTCACGATTCACAATACTACTACTATCTACGAAAGAAAGGCCCTAAGTAAGGGCAGGTCTTTTTTTAAAAAGCTTTACTTTTCTCCTTTAGGGAAAGATGAAAGGGAAATAATACTCAAAACATGACTCAATAAAAGGATACACTAAGGCAACTACAGTAAAAACATAAAACTGCTGCCTGATAGCTGTATCATGGAGAGCCAGACAAGACTTTCATCTACACTAGAAATAACTGAGATCAGCAGGGCATTTCCTAAGTGGTAAGCCTGAGGTCTCACAAAGAAGGGGCACATTCTGCAAAGCAGTGGTACTGGAGAGGGACCTTAAGGGTTTGAAGTCTCAGGTTGGCCAATTTCAGTGTGAGAACCTATGGGCAGAGAGACAGACTCAAGCAGGGTGAGGGTTTGGCAAATTCCATCTTGGAGTGAGGAGCCTACCAATAGGCCTAAAGGTAGGCCCCACTCCCCTGGACTCCCAACACCTATCGCACATTAACCTAACAGCACTTACTTCTGGTGAAGTTCTTTCAATTTCTACCACCAAATACCAAAACTTCTTATAAAGATTCATTTCTTCTTGGTCTCTTTCAGACCCTGGCAGCCACCAGAGAGGTTCTGAAGCTGGCATAAGAGCCTTTGGAAACTCAGGCTTCCAAACAGAAGCCACCCAGCTCAGAACCCACATGAGGGCAATGTTGTCTCAACCACCTCCATTAAATCCATCTGGGCTCTCTACTCTCCAGCCCCTACACCACCTCTTCAGGGCAAGGACCGTCAGCCAGCCCAAGGGTGACCCCACTGTCTGCAAATATCTGTAGAGCTGTGCTGTGGAAGAAGAAGCCATTATTCTGCATAGCTCTAGAACTGGCCCAGAGTGGAAGAGTTACAAAGATGAAGATTTCAATCAGTATAAGAAACCATCAGGAGCCTTGGAGCAGCTCAAAAGAACAGCTGGGAGTATTTACAGCTGAGATACAGGAATTGGCGGCTGGTGGCACATGAGCCATGGGTACTTTTTAGGGGCAGCTGTAAAGGCATCTCTGCTCCCCAACCCACCCCTGTGGACTCCCAGCTGCCACCGCACTGTTGAGGAGATGAGCGAGAAGAGTCCAGAACTGTACCTTAAGAATGTTTCTGACCATGCAAGGCATTTTGACGTGGCCTTAAAAATGAACTAGTACCTAATGTATTGTTCATGCTTAAATAAATACATAACTTTTCTGTTCCCTAGAGTGAAACATACGATACAGAGTTAGTCCTGGGAGGAAAATTTCA
>NW_011888952.1:3327147-3339989 GCF_000151845.1 Pteropus vampyrus | reverse complement strand
GAACAAATCGCCCTCTGATGCCTAAATCCCCACTCTGACCATCTTTTCCAGGGACGTATCACCCAGCCTCAAACACTGCCAGAGAGATCAAAGCTTCCTGAAGCTGCCTGCTTGTCCCTTTAAGACGGCTCTAATTGTTGGAAAGGTCTTCCAGGCACTAGACTTCTACAAACCCAGGCCAAAATCAAATTAGATTTTTTTGGCAGCTGCCTCCCCATGACTCACACCAAACTTATTGTTCACAAGAACCTCAAGTCTTTTTCACAAGTGCTGCTGCTAAGCACATCTATCCCTAGTCTGTACTGGACAGGTGGGTGTTTAGACATAAGGGCAAGACTTTATATTTTTTTCTTACTATATTTTAGCCAACCTCAATGTTGTGATGAGGTGGCTATTGTTCACAGGTACAAATCTTTCGTTAGTTTCCCACAATCTTTTAAGAGGACCTTGACCTTACCTCTGCCCCATGAATTGTCGGAGCAGAGGATTCTATGCTTAAGTGATAATACAGCTGGCACTGGGGCATTATCCATTAAAACGACCTACTGTCTACGTTCTCTGAAGCCCAGTTGCTAGAAATATTTACGGAGGATTGAATGAAGGTCGATCCATTCCTCCAGATCAAAAAACTCAAATACCCACAAGAGCTAAGCGGGCAACAAAAGAGTAAAGTGAACCAGGTGGGCCCTGGAGCAAAGCAGAGCCCATGGCCTGCTGGAAGGGGACAGCCAATTTTGGCCTCTGTCTGAGAATGAGGGCCCAGTGTTTCCAGACCTTCCCTTTTCATAAGAAATGCCAGAAGTCTGGATTTTTATGTGAACTCTCCTCATTCTCTTAAAAACTTACTTCATTTTTAAATGTTGGAAACTAATTCACTTTCGTAAATGTTCCAAAGGCCAGACAAAACATACTAGTGGGGCAAGTTGCTGGTTCTGCTATAGATGCTCTAAATTTCACTTTCGGATCATATCAAGCTCTCCAAATCTGGATAGGAATAATAACAGAGGACACCTTTAAGTGTTGCCCATGTTTCAGACACTGGGATAAATACTGAGTGTGAATTATTTCATTGAACCCTCACAAGGGTCCAGTGAGGTGTCCATTTTAAGATGGAAACTTATTGATGAAGCTGGAATTTAGTCCTGAGTCTGTCTGCCTTCAGAGTCTAATGTAGAGTTCTTGGACCACTCTGTTTGAGCAGAAATGATGTAAGTGAACTGTGCTTTGGTATTCAAACTATCAATTTACATTGAGGGATTTTTAACTACTAAAAATGTGTTGTGATGACTACTATAGGGGTGGCTAAGGCCACCACCCACCACATCGCTGGGTCCTTAATGGCCTCCAGCAGCTGAAGGGCCCTCCTGCCCACGCTCCACCGGTTCCCCTCAAGAATGGGTCAGAGGCAAACGCCACTGCACCACTTTTCCTTTAGGAAGAAGGTCTTGCCCTTGACTCCAACTTTGAACACATCCTTGAGGAGAAGTGAAGAAAAATTTACTGAAAATAATGACAAGGAGTCATTGCAAGGATGGTGGCAAGTTAGAGGCATTTTTATATCATAGACATTGAAACATCTGTTATGCCGTCATGCAATTCTCACTGTACAACCCTATCTGATGAGCATAATTTGAGACAGAAGATAGAATATAACTTCTTGGCCTTATCCAGAAATGGCAAATCCAACTGCCTGTAGAAACCAGGAAGCTTAGGTAAATGAGTGAAGCATTGGGTGTGAGATAAGGAAGGGTAGGGACCCAAAGATCCTGGCCCAGGAAGTGGTAGAGACCCAAGAATGCATGCCTCATCTAAAAATGGCAGCTGTTACTCGGTTCTGGCTGATTGGTTACCGTGTGGGGGCCCAGTGCAGCCAGATTGTCCGATTTGTTTTCAAAGAGTCAGAAATACAGATTTTTCTATGAATTTGCCCAATTTTGTTGTGCACCTCAATGACTACATCACTGGCCTGCACACTACCTCTTTCTAGGTGATCAGCACTGGTCTGGAAAAAAATAAGTTGAATTTTTTTATTTAGCTTCGAGCTGCTTTAAATATCTGGAGGGAGAAAAAAATGTCAAAGAGGCATTCTTAAATCTTTGGGGCCTGAACTACCCAGCTCCTGGATGCATGGCAAGCACACTATGGAGCAGTGCTGAGGATATAGGCTGGACATCATCGATTCTTCATTGATTTCTTTGGCAGAGTGAGATAGCAATGCCCTGAGTTGACCATAGGCCTGGCTGTTAAACTATTGGAGCATTAGAAGAATGATGGACAAGGATGGGATGGGAGGGGATGTTGACCTCTAGTGAGATGAAGACCAACTCTATTCACTTCTCCCAAGTCAGGGTCATAATTAAGGGCATGGAAGTCCACCCGTTGAAAGTAAATAACATTAT
Organism: Pteropus vampyrus; assembly: GCF_000151845.1. Lineage (NCBI taxonomy): Eukaryota > Metazoa > Chordata > Mammalia > Chiroptera > Pteropodidae > Pteropus > Pteropus vampyrus. The sequence goes on along the minus strand of NW_011888952.1, from coordinate 3,337,590 downwards.
GGACTAGCCAAGTTCTAGGGAACCTTTGTAGACTAAAATTCTTAGAGGTTGTACTTCCAAGGAGGACAAAAGTCAAGTCGGGGTGGGTCCAGACTTCTAACTCTCTCTTCTCCCTTGTGGCTGGTTAGATTCAGTGGCATCTCAGAGAGAAGTCAAGGCAGTTGTCCCAAATGGTCCCTACAGGGAAGGACAGGTTGGAGCTCCGGGCAAGTTTTGGTTACCTTGGAATGACAGAGACAAAATTCAAGTATGGGCTTGGAGGGGAGGCATTTGTGCCCAATCTACCTCAGCCAAAGGAGGTAGATTGTGAGCTGTTCCCCATGTTCTCCACATGGGGAACAGCTCACAAGACTTCTACACTGGGGTCCTGAGCTCCAGCTTCAGTATGGACATTCATTTCCCAATGAGTAGCCTCTATTATCTATTTCCCTCTGGACCCTCTTGGGAAGGCACCAAGGTCAGGGTCAAGATCTGGCATCCTAACTAGCCAAAGGCCAATTTGTTATTAACTCATTCACATTTCTATCTATCCACAGGAGAAATTTCTCTCAGGGCTCAATATCTAAAAAGGTTTAGCTTCTCTTGAAAGGTTGGTGGTTTTCCCTAAAAATGTAAAACTTTACATTTTTAGAGTCAGTTCTGTATCCCATTCTGGGCTTCCTGGTTCTGTTCATTGCAGAGTGTGCTGTTTCTCTTAATGGTAACCACCGTTTATGGAGCACCTACCAAGTGTCTATTCTAGCATGAATGCTTTACAGAAATGCCTAAGGTCGGTACATTGTTCCTATTTTACAGAGGTACAGATTGCTGAGCCTCAGAAAGGTTAAACAATTTGTCCACAATTAGTAAGTGGCACAACTGGAATCTGAGCCCAGATTTACTGAACTCCAGGACCTGCAGTATTACTCTTGTAGTTGTGATTATTAATAACACTAGCTAACACTGACTGAGTCCTTACTATGTGCCAGGCCCTTGCAGAGGGCTTTACATGCATTATCTCATTTAACCACCTAGATAACTTTTTGAGATTGGATTATGATCTTCACTTTATAGATGAGGAAACTGAGGCTCAAAGAGATGAAAAGACTTGCCCAAAGTCACATAGCTAGAAGGCAGCAAAGCTGGGGTGCAAACTGTGGGCAGTTCGATATCAATGACCACGTTCTCGATTACTAAGCCTGCCTTCCTTGGTTTCCTAACATTCTCATACTGGATGGGCATTCTCATGTCCTCATCTAAATACTGTTTCAACACCGAACAGGGTAGAGCCTTTTGGCAAGACTGGAGACTTCACCTAGGCCAACAATAGACCATGCAACAATCACCCTTTGTTTGGACAATTATGACCCCATCTAATAGTGTTCCCGGGCTGACCCGTACTTAGGAAACAGGAGCAGGAGAGATAGAAGAAAGCACAGATTCATGGAAGTACCAGAGAAGGATCCAAAGGCCCAAAGCTGAGATTGGTCCCCTCTTTCCTAACTGCAAAACTACACCACGGCTGTTTCTAGGCTTGGTTCCAGTCCTTCCCCCACCCATTCAGATGATAATTATCCGGGTCTTAGAGGTACCAGAGTCCCCAAGTTGAGCCTCAGATAATCCTTCCAGTTTTGTCAAGCAACTGGCCATTTTCCCACTTCCACGGGAAATAAGGGACTTTGTGGATTACCCGCCATAGTCTAGGGTAGAGGCCACATAGGGCCTTTGTCTGAGGAACCCAGAGAAGGCTTATTTCAGGATTCTGACAAATAATAAAGGAAAGTGGTGATCCAGGGGGCATTTCTGTTTCTTGGGAGACTTTTCTCCAGGAGTATCAGGATTTATCTTTTTACAATCTCTTTTCATTCACCCTGCCCTCCTTGGAACCAGCCATCCAGCCTTCGACAGTAATGGGGATTGAAAGATGTAGCTCTGTCTCTTTAGAAAATCAAACAATTAGATTTTCCTTAATGAAGCTCCTTCTCCTAGCAAAATCACTTCTGTTGTGGACTTGAATGATTTTTTTGTTAATTCCTTTAAATAGAACTGGAAGGCAGAGTTTCCTGGAAGAGCATCTTAATATTTTTCATAACCCTAAACCTAACAGTACATTTATTTTTCTACCCTTGATAGCTATTACAGAACTTACTTTGAATGCCTCATGTGTGGCAGGCACTAGGTAGAAGAATTCAGGAATGAATAAAATAAGGACCCTGCACTCAAGGAGCTCACCGGGAGACAGACACATAAACAACCCCACAGTAATAGCAGCATGTCCAGGGGAGGAGCTGGGCAGAAATAGAAATAATTAACATTTCTGCAGAACTCTATAGAGTTTACTTTCTCACGCACCACCTCATTTGATCTTTACGGCAATCAGCCTTCAAGATAGGTAATGCCTCATTTTACGTGTCTCGTTCAAAAGACAGATCAGAGATAGAAAATCAGATCTCGTGACTCTAAATCCCAGACTCTGGACACAGCAGCACAATGGCTCCTGATTTAAACTCCGTAACTTAAATGGTTAGGCTTGACTCTCCCACCTCTATTCCCATCTCTTAGAATTTTAAAAGAGCGGGGGAAAACTTTTCACACTACATAGGGGAATAGTCCAGTAAAGTAATACAATTCATTTCAGCAATCATTCTTACAATATCTAATGAACTCCACAAGATATTAAGATAACTTAAATATCTCTTGGAGGTGTCTGTCTGTCTTCTTTCTTTTCTTTTCTTTCCTTTCTTCCTTCTTTCTTTCTGTTTTCTTTCTTTCCTTTAATAGATCAGCTGATACTTGAACATCCTCCAAAGCAGAAAAATCTATCAATAAATTCCTTACTTATTGTCAGCTCTGTGGGTTTTTTAACTAGAAAAGTAATCACACTCATTATTTTAGATGGGGAAAAGTTCTCCCTTCCACTGTTCCCTGTCACTATCATCCTGCCCCCACCTCTGACCTCTATCCTATTCTTAGTCCCCAAGAGTAAACATCATTATCAATCAGTAATAACTATTAGACTCTTTAATACACACCCAAATACATAAAGACATGCATTTTTTTATTTAAAAAAAAAATAGGATTGTAACACACATGCACAGGGAGTTAGCTGTTTGTTTGCTTTTCCCTAATTCATCAGTAGTCTACATGATTACTAAATGTCCTTTTGCCTTCAAAAAGGATACACAGTCACATTGGTGACTTTACTATAGTCCAGATCCAAATATTTCAAGTTCATCAACCTGGGGTATTTATAAAATCCAGGCTCTCAGTTTCCACCCCCAGAGATTTTGATTTGATCAGTTTGGGGTGAGACCCCCAGAATCTAAATTTGTTACAAATTCCTCCCCTGTGGTTCTGATGCAGGTGGCCCAGGAGCCACACTAGAAAAAGCACTGCAGTAGGCAAAGAAAGCATCATGCCTATAGAAGATCTGCTGGAACCTTCCTTTCCCAGCTGCCCATGTTGGCAATTACGCTTCTTATGATTTTTTTAGTACTGCCTATCCACCTCTTCTTTCCAACCAGGTATACTTACTAATGCCCCACCTATAGGACTCTGAATGCTGGTGACTCTCTTACTGGTTTAGTTAACATTTTCATTGTTCAGTGAATGTTCCTGTGTGCCGAGCAGTGTACTGGAAATTCTGATGTGTGTTTTTTCCAACTAATTCACACACACACACACACACACACACACACACACACACACACACACACACACAAACACGTGAGCTATCATTATCCCCATTTTTCAAGCAAGGAAACTGGTGAGGTATTATCCTTATTTTCCTTATCATTTTGGATAAGAAAAGACTTATCCAATATGGTTCAATTGATAAGCTATAAGCCAAGACTCAAACCCACATCTGTGTGATTCTATACAGAGCACGGTTCCCGCCATATCACAGGTGCCTCCTTCCAAAACCTATATTCTTGTCTCACCTACTTTCTGTGACTTTAGCATAACTCTATCCATCCAGGATGGATTTCCACCCTTCAGTTGATCCTTGGCTTTAATTTCACCTTAAAAGCACGTATCCCATGATTGTATTTACCATCTTGAGTATAACTATTATAAAATTCCTTTTCTGAAATCGTTTTGATATTTCACACCAAGAGTTGTGTGTTTCTCTTAGAAGTACTGATCTTCTTGACCCCTTAAATATTTTGATGGCTTCTGACCCTTCTCTAAATGAAAAGATGGTTCTGTCCAGATTCTGAATAGCTCAGGAAATAATGGTGGTGAGATAAGCTTGGCCAATTCGGGTTTACAGATCAATGTCAGAAATAATCTGTAATGAGTTTAATCATTTAGATCCATTTGCTGTAGGTTCCCCCAAGAACTCTGTACCAACCTTTCATAATACTCAGCATTTTTGTAATCACAGGTTAAAATTTGTCTTTCTCCTATGAAGGCAGGGAACTAGTAACTATTTGTTAAACTAAATCAAAGTAAACAGGCCCACCATTGTCTTAACATTTCTTTCCCACTATTCCCTACAGCATAACAAATCTGTGCTTCTGGCAGAGCGTAGTAGGGCCTCCATCATTTTTGGCGCAGAGTTTCAATACGATATTATGCCAAGTATGAGGTCCAGCAAGACAGAGATATTCAGGGTGGGGCCAGAGTCAAGAGGATCAAGCCATGACTATAGTCCTAGGTGAGCTGAGGGTCAAGGGATAAACAAACTCAAAAGACCACAACCCGGCAAAAGGCCAGGAGTCCAAATGGCCAGGGTAAGAGGTCAAGGAGTAAGTGTTAGAAGCCAGGGAGTGACTGTTGTTCTGCCTCAGTTTCCCCAAGATGATATATCTTCGGGAGATCCAAAACATACTGTCTGGAGAGGCCACTGATCAAAATAAAGACCGCGTAAAGCAAAAAGTAATGTACTGGCCAACTCTGCTTGGAAATGTCTTACTGAGGTAGGTGAGAGCTGCAAAGCAGTCATGCTGCTGTCAGTTTGCATCCTTTCATACAAATAAAATCAGAGAAGCAACATCCACTCTTTTGTGTCCTCGAAGGTGGCTAAACTGTTTCATTGGTAAGGGTCTCTCATGTCATCTCTTTCTCTCTGGTTCCTCTTAAGTCACTCTAAGCTATGGAAGGTCCCCCTACAGAGCTATCCCCTCCCTCTGAGCTCCAATTTCTCAGTAAGAACTCTACATGCCTACAGGCCTTTCTCTCTGACAAAAAGTTTGGAAAAGGTACTGATCTATAGTAAATTATAATCTGAAAATAGCCTCGCTGGCCATCAAAGCTAGGGGATGGCAGGTTAATACTGTTGGGAGAAGACTAGCAATCAGGAATCCCAGAAGTACTGATGACCAAGGACTCTGGCAGAAAACAGGTAAAAGTGAACCAGAGGAAAGGTACCAGCAGGGAGAGTGACCTGCTGCTGAGGTTGAATTCTTCACCCTAGACAAGACTCTTTAATACTTCTTGCCAAAGGCAGGAACTACTGCCTAGGGACTGAAAGGGAAGTGAGACTATAGGGGACTGGGAAAGGGAAAAATTTGAGATGAAAGTGGCTGCTACAGATGTCTGAGTGAGGGAAGTTTTTGATAAGTGTACTTAGTTCCCCCCAATTTTATATAAATTTGAGGGGACAGAAGTGGCCATCACAAGCTAAAACCACAATCTCTGCCATAAATGACCATCTAAATATATGGAAGGTAATGTGTATTGATTAATGTTCTTACTTGGAAAGTCTGTTTATTTTTAGGCCATACTCTGTCTATTTCAAGCCATGATGCCTACAGGCCTATGATGATCTGCCTATCAACTTTATTTTTATATCTTTTCATGAAACAGCTATCATCCCATATTTGTTACCTATAGATATAAAATATTTGATAGATAGAGATATGAAATCTGGAAGGTAATATATTGAATGTTTATAGTGATTACCTGAGGTAGTGGCTTCTAGATCTTTTTTCTTTTTTATATTTTTCTAAACATTTTCAAAACTTTAAAAATAATGAGCATAAACACATCCATAATCAGGAAAAAAAATTATTAAAAAAAGACTTTCATCCACCATCTACAAGGTCAGAGATTCACAAGATCCAACAGTTAGAAAAGAACTTCAACCTCCTCTTGTTTCAAGTCTCATCTCCCACCGCCACTCCATTCCACTGCTCTGGATTTCAGCCACATCAAACTTCTCACCATTTCCCAAGTACCCAGGCCCTTTCATGACCCTCATGCCTTTGCCCAAGCTGTTCTCTCTTCATTAAATGCCTTTTACCATCTGGAGAGCTTCTACCCATCCCTCAAAACCCTATTCAAAAATCCTTTTTTCTATAAGAATTTCTCCAGCTCTCCTGGTCAAAGCTGTCATTTTCACTCTGAGCTTCCAGTGTATGGTTCCAGCACTGTCCCAGTGCTGGAACTTACTATATTGTATTGTAATTGATAAATCTATGTTTGTAATTATCTTTCCTGGAAAACTATAAGTCCACCAAAGACAGGGATGGGAATTATATTTTACATATTTTTATGTCCTTATATCAGACACATACTCAATTAACAAAAAAAAAAATTGGAATCCCTGTAGTACCCCTGCAAATGCAATCTGGTGTCTCTACCCCATTCCCCTCTAAGCCATCAGCTGGATGGCTCTGCACGGTTACAATTGTCCCTTCTGTGGATTCTTCATCTTCCTGAATTATCTCTCAGTCAAAGTTTAGGGAAAGCTTGGCTCTGCTTCATTATGTGCCTCTAGACTGCAATTCCCAGTCTAATCCCATGCACCCTGAAGCAGAATATCTACATGTGCTGTGTGCACAGTCCATCACAAGGACACATGTTCATCCATTCATTCGTTCAACAGATATTATGATGACCTGTCATACAGCAAGTGCTGTTCTAGGTGCTAACAAAATACAAATGAACAAGAGAAACAAAAATCTCGTTCTTAGAGACTTTCAACTCTAGTAAAAAGAAGAAATAAACAAAGAGAAAATATCATATAGCCATAAATGCTTTGCTTAGAATTCATATCAACAGATCCAATAGTTACTCCATGGCTACTTAAGATTAGGTGGTCAGCTGAGAAAAAAGAACAAGGCTGGAGGCATCACTCTGCCCGACTTCAAATTATACTACAAAGTGACAATAATCAAAACAGCATAGTATTGGCAGAAAAACAGACATGCAGACCAGTGGGACAGAATCGAGAGTCCAGAAGTACACTCATGTTTATATAGGCAAATAATTTTCGACAAAAGAACCAAAAGCATACAGTGGAGAAAGGAAAGCCTCTACAATAAATAGTACTGGAAAAACTGGAAAGCCACTTGCAAAAGAATGAAACTAGACTGCTGTCTATAACCACACACCAAAATTAACTCAAAATGGATTAAGGACCTAAATATAAGGCCTGAAACAATAAATTGCATAGAAGAAAACATAGGAACTAAACTCATTGACCTTGGACTTAAAGAGGATTTTATGAATTTGACCTCAAAGACAAGGAAAGTAAAAGCAAAAATAAATGAATGGGACTACATCAAACTAAAAAGCTCTGCACAGCAAAAGAAACTGTCAACAAGGTAAAGAGACAACCACCCAAATGGGAAAACATATTTGCAAGCAATGCCTCCGATAATAGCCTAATATCCAAAATATACAAAGAGCTCATACGACTCAATAACAATAAAAAAAAATCCAATCAAAAAATGGGCAGAGGACCTGAACAGACACTTCTCCCTAGAGGACATACAAATGGCCAACAAATATATGAAAAGATGCTCAACATCGCTAGCTATTAGGGAAATGCAAATCAAAACCATCTCATACCTGTAAGAATAGCTATAATCAACAGGACAAGTAATAACAAATGTTGGAGAGGATGCGGAGAAAAAGGAACCCTCATACACTGCTGGTGGGACTGCAAACTGGTACAGCCACTATGGAAAACAGTATGGAGGTTCCTCAAAAAATTAAGAATTGATCTACCATATGATCCAGCAATCCCTCTACTGGGTATTTACCCCCAAAGACTTGAAAATATATCCAAAAAGATATTTGCACACCAAAGTTCATAGCAGCATTATTCATGGTGGCGAGGACATGGAAGCAACCGAAGTGTCCTACGATAGATGATTGGCTAAAGAAGCTGTGGTACATACATACAATGGAATATTACTCAGCTGTAAGAAGAAATGAAATGCTGCCATTTGTGACGACATGGATGGACCTTGAGATAATCTTGCTAAGTGAAAAAAGCCAGACAGAAAAAGTTGAAAACCGCATGATATCACTTATATGTGGGATACAAACAGAGACTCATGGACATGGACAATAGACTAGTGGTTACTAAAGGTTGGTGGGACGGGGGGAAGTAGATGGGATAAAAGGAGTCAATTCAAATTTGTGGTGACAAAAATCTAACTATGAGCGGTGAATATACAATGCAAAATACATATGACTTCTTATTGAATTGTACACTTAAAACTTACTGGATTTTGTTAACCAATGTCACCATTAAAAAAAAAAAGATTGGGTGGTCAGGAATTGACATGACAGCTGATAGCTGAATACCAGGAAGGAGCCAGCCATGTGAAAATCCAGGGGAAGAGGATTCCAGAAAGAGGGAAAATCCAGGGGAAGAGGATTCCAGAAAGAGTGCAAAGGCCTGGAGCAGGTACAAGCTTGGAGGATTAAAGGAACCAGGAGAGCGGAGAGGTGAGGTAGCCGAGGTAGGCAGGCGACGGCTTTATAAGCCAAGCTAAGGATTTGGATTCGACCCTTATGCAGTGAGAAGCTACTGGAGGGTCTGGAACCTGGGAGTGATATGATTAAACTGTGTAAGAATTACTGCTGACTGCTGTGGGGGAAACAGACTATGAGGACAAGAGAAGAAGCAGGGCGACCAGTTAGGACAGTGTCTTTCAACTGGGGCTTATTTTGCCTCACTTCCCCCAGGGAACATCTGGCAATATCTGGAAATATTTTTGGTTACCACAACTTGGGGGAGGGGAAGTGCTACTGATATCTAGTGGGAAGAGGCCAGGGATGCTGCTTAACATCTCACATGTGCAAGACAGTCCCACGACAAGTAATGGTCCAGCCCAAAATGTCAGCACTGTGGAGGTTGAGAAACCCTGAGTTAGAAGAATATTGCCACGCTCCCAGAAAGAGGTGATGGTGGCCAGGATGGTGCAGATGGAAAAAGAAGGAAACTCACTGCAGTTAATGTTTTGAAATATTAAAGGTTTTCTTCCATATTTCCTTAGACCTCTTGGACCTAACACAGGCAAGGAGGGCTTGTGTTTATTACCTCTGGGATAATACAGAGAAAGAGTCAATTTTTGGCTTTTGATGTTCAAAAGCCTGCCCTCAGGGAAAATAAAAAGAATGTGAGATATGGACAACAGCTGTGAGAATGTTTGATGACGAAGTGCCAGGATATCACCCCTCATACTCCCATTTCCCCTTTTTGTCCTACGCATGGATAAAGACACATGGATAAAGATTTCAGAAAGTCAGTAAAGCAAGGTGTATGTAGATTTTGTGGATCTATAAGAGGATAATCTGAATCCTGCCTCACCACCAAATAAACCCAGAGAAAAAGAGTGATGAAGGAACACCTTATAAATTTGCAGAATCTGAGAACAGAGAGAAGCTGGGCCACTTCCTCAGGCAGAGCCCCAGGGAGGCACTGGAGGAGGAGCGATTGCTGGACATGGCAAGACAGGCCTGATACAAATGTCCAGTCCCTCACCACCAGCATGGCATGTGAGGCCCTAGTGCATGCAAATCACATGGAAGGAGCTGAAGATGGTGACACATGAAGAAACCTCAGGGTTTGGAAAAAGGAGAATCGATGGCACAGACAGACAGACCACTGAAGACCCAATACGAGGAAGGATAGCTCGGTAGCCGCAAAACCACAACAGATGCCCCTTGGTATTGCCTCCATTCCCCTGGACTTGGGACACAACACTGGAGGACACAGGAGAGAAATCCCAAATCGACTTAAATTTATTTCTGCCACCCCTAGAAGAATAGAAATGTGAACTGGAAATTGAGTTACAGAAAAATGAAATGTATTTCTTGTGTACATGGATTTGTAGCTGAGATCTGTTCACTCTGAGGCACAATCAGCTGTGGGCTTCTGGGTGTTCATCTGCACCATTATCACCTGGCATCAAATGTACAATCCCAGGGGCAGCACCTCTGAGGTCCATTCAAGGTACCTTGAACACCGCCTGCAGCTTACTGTCACGCACAGAAGGGCACACACGCACACGCCATGCATATTGATCGGGGTGAGCTGTCACCAACATACCATTTAAATCAATGGCTGAGCGCTCTGTAATTGGAAATGTCAAAACCCACATTTTCTAAGTGACCTCAAAACACCATGCTGATATCACTTAGCTGAGCTGGATATGTATTTGTTTTACCTCTTCTCTTCAAATTGCCTCCAAAAGAAGTATAAAAATTAGGTAACTGGGC
>NW_011888952.1:3269758-3327097 GCF_000151845.1 Pteropus vampyrus | reverse complement strand
TGATACAAATGTCCAGTCCCTCACCACCAGCATGGCATGTGAGGCCCTAGTGCATGCAAATCACATGGAAGGAGCTGAAGATGGTGACACATGAAGAAACCTCAGGGTTTGGAAAAAGGAGAATCGATGGCACAGACAGACAGACCACTGAAGACCCAATACGAGGAAGGATAGCTCGGTAGCCGCAAAACCACAACAGATGCCCCTTGGTGTTGCCTCCATTCCCCTGGACTTGGGACACAACACTGGAGGACACAGGAGAGAAATCCCAAATCGACTTAAATTTATTTCTGCCACCCCTAGAAGAATAGAAATGTGAACTGGAAATTGAGTTACAGAAAAATGAAATGTATTTCTTGTGTACATGGATTTGTAGCTGAGATCTGTTCACTCTGAGGCACAATCAGCTGTGGGCTTCTGGGTGTTCATCTGCACCATTATCACCTGGCATCAAATGTACAATCCCAGGGGCAGCACCTCTGAGGTCCATTCAAGGACCTTGAACACCGCCTGCAGCTTACTGTCACGCACAGAAGGGCACACACGCACACGCCATGCATATTGATCGGGGTGAGCTGTCACCAACATACCATTTAAATCAATGGCTGAGCGCTCTGTAATTGGAAATGTCAAAACCCACATTTTCTAAGTGACCTCAAAACACCATGCTGATATCACTTAGCTGAGCTGGATATGTATTTGTTTTACCTCTTCTCTTCAAATTGCCTCCAAAAGAAGTATAAAAATTAGGTAACTGGGCGAAAGGCAAAGAGAGAAAGAATCTGAATAATCCACAAATCATGTAGGATCGCATTTTCCAAAATGTGATCTCAGGAACAATCTTGAGAGATAGTCAATGAAAAAGGTATGTAAGATTGAATAAGTTTGAAGAAAGCCCATGACCCCACCTTGGAGATTCACACTTAACACATTCAAGGCTCCCAGAAATCCTGTGGAAATAAACTTATTAAAACTCAGTTTATGCGAGAAGTTCCAAAATCTATTTGACCACAGAACTATTTTTTCCACCCAACACCTCTTGACATCCAATCTCATGGAATATACCTCAGGGAACACTACTCTAAACACAAATTTGCCTAATGATTAAACAAATTAAGAGAACAGAGCCAAAATCCCACTCCTAGCCAGCCGAGATATTTTATAAACACCAACAAGCCATCAGGAATGAAGCATTTACAAGCGAAATCGAGCCCAGGACACAGCTTGCAGGGTCCTGTATTAGGCCAGAGGTTCTGAAACTCAGAATCTTTAAGAAGTCAACTCCTGTCCCCTTCCTGGCAGCTACAAGGAAAAAAACAATTTCTCACCTCTTTTCCTCCTGACCTCTCCAAACCTTACCCTCTTATACCCTTGCCTCATCCTGTTTTCCAAGGCACCATTCAGCTCTGCCTCTTGGGCCACCACTCCTGGCCAGCCAATGTATTTTATAAACACCAACAAACCATCAGGAATGAAGCATAGAAAAGTGAAACCACCACCCGGACTTGCCCCACCCACCAGAGCAATTCAACTCCATATGTTTATTGATCACAAACTGGATGCCAGGCACAAGGCTATAGCAACAAACCAAGCAGATAGAGCTTTTGCTCTCATGAAAATATAGTCTAAAAGTGTCTGCAAGCCAGAAACCTTCTCTGAACATCAGTCTTCACATATGGAAAAAAAAAAAAAAAGTGGGAGAGTTGGACTAGAAGACACCTAAGATTTCCGGTTCTATACTTCCAGGTTGGCAGAGGTAGATCCGGCAGCCTCCATCAGGTCTACAGGCGTGTTTCCAGCGGGCACTTTTCCAAAGACGATTCTCCTGGGGTGGGAATGAAGGGACCTGACACAGCTAAGTGGCATCCAGTGGAGACCAGGAGAGATTGGATTAGGAGCATGGAAGTGTTAGGAAGGATAGGAGTCAAAGATTAAGGCCCACCCCAGACTGCAACACTTCCCCCTAATGCCCCGCCCGCCGCCCTCCCCCCACCCCCAACACACACACACAGAGACCACCAAGGAAGGAACCCTTGGGTTTCAGAGCCACACTACTTCAGCATGCATGTGCCTCCCCACACAACCGGAAGTTAGGAAGACTCCGATTTAAATCCTAGCTCTGCCACAGTTCACAGTTGCAACTGATCCAACTTATTTTATTTCTCCAAACTTGGGCATTTCATCTATAAAATGGGATTGACTGGTAATGACTCACAGAATTACTGGAATCACAAAATGAGATACTGAATATATGACTGAGACCTAGCACTAATTTTAATTACCTCCCACTGTTAAATAAAGCTATAGAGCCTGAAGCATGGCTTATAACAGTCACTGAATGGATGACAGAGAATGAATAAATGAATGATAGAAATTTCTAGAAAGGAAAGGTGAACGAATAAATGAATGAATAATAGAGGTTCCTAGAAAGGAAAGGTCGTCCCTAACATAAAACTTTGGTTGTGAAAACTCCGGAAATAGCCAATACAGATCCCAGATCCACTCAGTTCCTCAGACTGGGATGTGCCTCCTTGAGTGCATGCTCCCCAGCCATACCCCTCCTTGACTGTGACAAACATCAAACATTAGCTTGGCTTTAAAAACACATCAGCCTTCACCAAATCCCCACTAATAAACATCTCCCTATCAAGGACAAAGAAGGAAATTCAGCAAACCATGAAGAATATTTCTTTTACCAATAAAACCCCTGCTTTCAATAGAACAGAAAGTATAGGTATTATTATGGGCTGAATGACTATGTCCTCCCAAAATTCATATGTTAAAGCCCTAACTCCCAATATGGTGGTATTTGGAGGTGAGTGGGGCCTTCAGGAGGTGATTAGAATTAGGTGAGATGATGAGGGAGGTGTCCTCATGGTGGGATTAGTGCCCTTATAAGAAGAGGTAGACAGAGAGCTCGCTCTCTCTCTCCAACGAAAGACCATGTGAGCACACAGCAGAAAGGCAACCACCTACAATCCAGGAAGTGGGCTCTCACCAGGAATTGTATCTGCTGGCAACTTGACCTTGGACATCCCAGCCTCTAGAACTGTGAGAAACAAATGTCTGTTGTTTAAGCCACCCAGTCCATGGCATTTTGTCTTAGCATACCGAGCTGACTAAGACAAATGCCAAAGAAAATAACTACTCGAGCCATGAGTTATAAGAGCAAAACTTCTTATTAGTAACTTATCGGCCACTCCCTCAACCAGTTGTGTGCCAAGCACATTGGTGAAACAAAGATGAACATAGCATTTCTACCCTCAATAGTTCATAGCCAAAGCACCAAACACAAAATTGTAACGAAGGATAATAAGGCTCAGAATAGAAGGGTATGTGAGGAAATAACTAATTCTGCCCAGGAAAGTTAGGAAGGCATCATGAAAGAAGATATCATTTGAGGTGGCATTAAAGGATGGTCTGGAGTTGATCAGACAAAAAAGGAGGGATGAGAGGGAGACATTTTAGACATAACAAAGGCACAAATGGGGAAAGGCTTGCAGGTAGGAAAGGGTATGGAGAATTCAGAGGCAAGGGATTGATTTAATGTGATTATAAGAGCACAGGCCTCTTCTAGAGAAGACAACTGAAGATGAAACAGGAAAACTGAGTGAGGCCTCATCGCCAAGACTTTTTATGGTCTTCAACTTTTAGGTCAGAAGTTGCAAACTGGTGGGCCATGAGCTGAAACTGTTCTGATAAGTTTGTTCAGGCACTATAGTGTCTGTTTAAAAATCTGAGCTATCATTTAAAAATTAAGAGACTGTCTTCATGGCCTTGGATTTGAAAAAGAATTCTTATATATGACACCAAAAGCATGAGAAAAATAAGAAAAAATGAATACTCTGAACTTCATAAAAATTAAAAACGTTTGTGCTTCAAAGAACAACAACGAAAAAGTGAAAAGACAACACACAGAATGGGAGAAAATATTTATAAACATATGTTCAATAAGAGACTTGTATCCAGAATATATAAAGAACACTTAAACAGTTTTCAAAAAAAACAAAAATAATTTTAATAAAAACCAGGCGATCTTGTTTTAAAATCCAGATTCCCTTGAAACACTGAAAGAACTGACCACTCTAGGCTCATATTTCATGGCAATGACTGGAGCTTGAACAATGGCTGCCTCCTCAAGGTGAGCTCCCTAAGCAGCCACAGTCCCCACTACTCCCCATTCTTCTCCCAATCCAGCCTGCTCTCCTCATTGAATCCTGTTGAAGGCACTGAGGGTTCTTAAGGAGGTCGTCCAATCACTCTACGGCATCATCTCTTTAAGAGTGAACTCATTCTGGTGCTCAGTTGGAAGATTTTTGTGTTTGGGGTTTTTCGGGTTTTGTTTTTTTTTTTTTTTCACTAATTTTATCACCATATTCCAAGAAAACTCTTAGAAAGCCAAGAATGTATCATACTTTACATCTTTCACAACACCCAGCACAAGACTAAGAAAAAGTAAATACTCAATGTTTATTAAATGAATTCATAAATGAATGGATTCTCTGTCATCTTCTTCAATATCTACCTTTCTTCCCTAAAATTATAGTTTCATTATTAAGATAGCCTAAAATGATTATAGGCATGTAATAAAAAATAAAACATAAAAGTCAATCACTGAATTTCTATTTCAATTTTCCATTAGGTTGAAATGGAAATGGGAACTCTGAATAAATGTAGAACAGACCATTATGTCTGACAGCAAGAGGAATTGGAGCCCAGGATACTGAGAATGCCTGCAAATAAGATTACCAAACACTATCAGTGATCTTTGAGGGAATTGTGAAAAATAGGATCGGTACCAAAAAGCTGTAGATGGGCAAATGTTGTTCTAATTTCAAAAGGGGAATGAAATTAAAGCTTGCCACTTCCAGACTAGAGAATGTGATGTCACTCTTCGGCATGGTTCTTGTACAGATTCATAAAGGGACACTGGTGAGTACCTCAGACAGGAAGCAATGTCTATTTGGAGCAGTACACTGCACCAAGAACAAGTCATATTAAATTCACTTCATTTTCTTCTGTCTGATAAGGCTCCTAGCCTAGTGGATTGAAAAAACACAGCAGATATAATATATATGTTACAATGAGGGGATGGGCAGTGAAAAGGGCTAATTCAATCCCTGGAGTATATTAATAAAAGCATTACACGCATCATAAAAGAGGTGATAGTTATTGTCGTTCTCTGACCATTTAGAATTTAATACCACTCTTGAAGAAGGCTTTAGATAGTATCACCTTTGGAAGTCCATTTGGCAAAACCTCTTTAAAAGTATAAAGCTCTCATCCAGATTTCTGGCATCTGTTAAAAACCTGAAAGATCTGGCTGGGCCTACTTTCCTAAAATGGTAACAACTAGTTGGATCCAAGTAGTGATTGCCCATTTAGACAGGACCTGTGCTCTCAGGCCCATCATAATCACCAATACCCCTTCTGACATTGCCCTCGCTGAGACAGTGGACCAGCTGCCACAAATCATCTTAATTGGCCAGCTTCATTCATTTATTCTCTGTGCCAAGCACCCAAAGGCACTGGAGTTTGCAACCCAGAATACAGCAGATCCAAAGGAGAGTGAAGATAAGCAGCAGTGAACCATCGTATATCAGCAAATGAAGATAATCATAGTCAAGGGCTATGAAATCAGTCACCAAACATCCAGTGGGAAGTCATGGGAAAGTAGCATCTGTCTTGTTCTATGAAGTCCCAAAGGGAAGATACTATGGAACCAATAGGTGGTTGAAAGAGAGACATATTTAACCCAACATAAAATATGCTTACAACAGCCAGAGCTGTCCAAAGATAGAGTATGTGGGCTTTGGAGGTAGTGAGCTCCCCATCACTGAAAATGAGCAAGTATATGGTATACTACTGCATCGCAGGTATTTAATCAAAGGTATTCAAGTATCTGATGAGGCATGAGAAGGCACACGTCTGAAATTTTTACAATAGGGAAAAAAACTGTTTTAAAACATTCCCATTTGTTAGGTCAACATATTCATCAAAAGAGATAAAAGAGTAAGTCTATAAACTCAGTATCATTTTTAAAAATCAAAAGTTCCCTTTCACAGAATTCACAGAGGACAAAATCTGTCTAACTAGGTGGAGTATTTGCATCAAATTGGTCAAATGCTACCCATGGAGAAAGGTAATTGGCATCAAGCATTATTTTTGGTGATTGGTCAAACATTCTTCAGAGGCAAGCAACAAAGGCAAAGGATCAAAGTAAGGAGGCAAACAATGGAACTTCATCAAGAGGCAGCCAGCCCAACCACAAAACTGCCATCTGCTACTGACATCAATCCTTCGAGGGGCAGCTGCAGGCAAACAATGTATCAGGGAACACTGGGCCTGGCAGAAAACCCGCTGCCTTCACATTTCCAGCCTTGTGACCTTGGGCAAGTCATTTAACATTAGAAGGTCTCAGTTTCCTCATCTCTCAAAGGGAGTTCATGCAAACCTTTTCTGTATCTTGTGTAGGCCAAGAGTAGTGATGTCTGGGAGTAAGCCATAGAAACTCTAGAGCCCTGTACAAACAATAATTATGATGATGAACACAGAATTTTGAACAAAAAGATTCCAGATGGTTTCGGGCACAGCAGCATCCTGACCTAACTCGTGTGGGTGTCAACTCTAAAGGAATAAAATTAAATTCTTGTAAACAGAATGCAGAGATGTTTAGTGTCTGGAAGACACAAGATCATTTGGACAAATTTCCTGCAAAATGTATTACTTTGTATGTGCTAATTCGCTGTTAAAATAAAGGTGAAAGATAAAAAGTAAAGAATCAGCCAGAGCAATAAATGCTTAATTTATCTTCATGCAAAATTCACTGGCCCAGTGGTAGCAATCTTTCAAAAATAAGATCGGCATATCGCCTACCAAGATGATGCTTATAAAAATCCCGACCTGTCCAAAATTCGGCATCTCCTTCTCTAGTATGGCATTTTTCAGGAGAACCTCAGTTTTTAAAAAATCAGCCCGATTAGTCTTATAAAATATAACCTCCCTAAAAAGTATATATGCAAAGACTGAAACTGGGCTTTTGTATTGAGTAGTCAGGTGAATTCAAATCTCTGACCAATAAAGGGCTTGTTTGTAAATTGTCGGCAAGGCTAAAACATCATAAGTCACTGTTTTCTACACTGAACTGAAAACTAAAAGGGAGGAGACCAGGGATGAGGAGGGTTTTCTGCTTATTTTGCTCTGGGGTTTACCCAAAGGTGATTATCATGCCAGGTTTGACCAGAACTAAAAAGCACAAGACGGTTGGTGAGACTGGGAAAAAACCAAAGCCCTCCCCTAATGGCTGCTCCCCTCCCAAAGTTTCCCAAGCATCTGAAGCGTGTACAGCAGCTGTGGATGCCTGGCCTCCCACCGCTCCTGGGGAGGCAACTGGCCTTCCTGGGTCGCTGAGTCTCAAACTGCAACAGCACCTAGAAGCAGGTGTGGCAACCTCAAATCGCCTGAGCCCCAAATAACCAACTTGCTCAGTAGTCCACCCATCACCTCATAGGCAGGCATCAATATGCCCACTGAAAATGTATTCTGTCTTCACTCTCTCTGACAGACCACAACACACCCTTGTCACACCAAGGAGAACTATGACTAGAAAAAAAACAGATGCTAAGAGGCACAGGCCCCGGCTTCCCTTAGGGTACATCCTCGGACAAAGAGTAAGCATGGTGGATGGTGCTTTTAGGTCTTCCTTGCCAAAGCTGAGCCTAGAACTCATGAGGGTGGGAGAAGCCTAGCCCGAATAAGGATTCTGCCTGCATTTGTCTATGCGACTGTGTCCAGTTTCCTACTTCTACTTGCTAGTGTGGATTTAGGGAGCGGCTTCTGAGAAGAGTGTGTGCCTGGTGGCATCAAAGCTGGAACAAGCAGCCAGAGGTCATCCCACCCTTCTGGCAGGCTTCCCCTCGTACCACGAAAGCCAGGCAGCACCTACCAGCCGAAACAGCACACTGAGCTGTTGGCTTTGAATGAAGGCTGATGACCCTAAATGCTAGTGCACGGATGGTGATTGGGGCTGCACACTGCAAGAGAATACGTTTTCGGCACCAAGCTCCTTCTTTATGCCTAAATGCCTGCATTAGTTTGGATCAATATGCCCCATAACAGTTAATCCATGGCAACCCAGGCCAGCCTGAGAGACACTGACAAAGCAGTACAGCCTCCCCGCGCTGCTTCCCTGTGCACATGCATGTGAATTCCAGCCCAGAGAAAGGGGCAGAGGCAAAGCAACAACAACAAGGAGAAAGAAGAAAATAGCAGACCATAACAAACAGACACTCTATTAAGGGACTTTACCATGGGAGGAGCGGGGAGGCGGTGACTATCAAAATGCCCTTACAGTGACATGTCACGGCCAAGATGATATAGAGTATCTGAGACACTCCTAAAGCCAGGGTAAGATCCTCCTCTCACACCTGCAATGCAGTGATCGCTGCTGCTCTACAATCCATACTCCCAGCCCCAGCACTCTCTGCAGTTGAAACCAGTCTGGACTTGTACAGCTGCCACTGTTCCTCCTCACAATAAGATTATTGATGCATAACAACATTTCATGATGGCAGGGAGGAAAAGGGGGATTAAAAAAAAGCCAAAGCAAGGGAATAAGGAAAGGGGAGGGGAGGCATGACTCCCCAGACCGCATCTCACCTTTTATTTGGGCTTCGTATTCGGCAATGATCTCTTTGTCTTTCTTGAACTTAGTTTGAGATGACATCTTCCAACGTGGCCACAGGCGCTGACAGGCTATTTGATTTATTTCTCCTTTTCTTCCGGAGTTCTCTCTCAAGCCCTGGTAATCACACGGCTCTGGTCGATTTCACAGGTTTAGGGGCTAATCTCTTTTACTCAACTGCAGAGCCAGGGGAAAAATCCCTCTTATTCTGAAAGGAAAATTCTCTTTACTTGCCGAAAAATGTCTCTAGCAGCTTGGTCTGGTCAGCTCCTCTTGCAGAAGAAGAACCACCACCCTAGGAGCACCGTAACCTGCCCCAGATTTTCAAGATTTTTCTTCCAGAAAATAATAACCAAGAACACGCTCTCTCTCTCTCTCACACACACACACACACTCACGTGTGCACTCGCACACTCATCTGTACATGCACACATACACACACACACCCTCACTCACACCCACTCACCCACTCACACACACACACACATATACACACACATCCACGAGAGGCACAGCGCCTCCTTGGTCGTGCAGTCAGCCCCCAGCTGGCTTTCCAAGGCTCTACTAAGGAGATGCTCAGGTTGCCAAAGGACTGGTCATCTCGCATCCTCCCTCCCTTCAGCGCCTCTGGTGTGATGTACAGTGAGGATCAAAGCCAGGAGAGCGAGAAAGAAGTTCTCCTGCTGCAAGGCGTAAGCTCCGGTGAACCCAGGGCTAGACTGCTCGCCCTGCAGGGCTGGCAGAGAGCGCTCTCCCACCGCCCTCGCCCTCGTCACTAAGCTCCACCTCCTGGATTTTATAACAACTGACACATTGTAGCCTACAGGAGAGCAGAACTCACTGCAAGCAGAAAAGGGAAGAGACACTCACAAAAGGGAAGACAGCAGGAAAAAGAATCAGGTTGGAAAGGCCTGAGAGGCCACTACAAACTCCTACCACTAGCAGTCAAGTTAGGGATTTTTCTTCCAAAATCTCCAAAACATCCAGCTTTTCTTTGCACTGTGCAATTTAATCCAGTTTCTCAAAGCAACAGCTATGTGACAGTTTGTCGCTCTGCGGGGATTGTCTAGCAGAGGAGAGGGGCTGACCCATGTAGGCAAACTCATTAATATTTGTTCAGCAATTGCAGGTGGCAGGGACAATGCCAAGCCTTTCAGACATGTAGCCTTGCAAAGCCCTTGAGAGCAGGAATGCTGGAAACAACCAACTGCCTCAGTGTCTCGCAGGACTTTGGGTAAATCAATAACTCACTGAGTCTCGGTTTCCTCATCAGTAAAATGGGCTCTTTGGGGGCTTTCTCATTCATTCTTTCAACAAGTATTTATTGAAAGCTTACTATACATCAGGCATCGTTCTGGGTATGGGAATACAGCAATGATCAAAATATGAAAAAAAAATCTCTGCCCCTTTGAAGTGCCGGAGTCTCCACAACACACAACTCCAGGAGGTCACCACGTCAATATTCTCAGTAAAAGCAGCGTGAAGCAGAACTCAGAATGCATTGTGAACGGTGCCTCCTGGAAAGAGGCCCTGGGAGAGGTGGATGAAAAATAAGCAAAATGAGTAAATTACATAACAAGGTAGATGATACGTGCTCTGGGGAAGAAAATATTGCAGGATAAGTTACTTCAGGAATGAGGTAGCTCTTGGGAGGATCAAATAAAAATGAAAAGCCAAGCTTAGCACAGTGCCTAGCACATAAGAAACACTCAATAAATGATAGCGATTATTATTACCCATGATAACTCCTACCCCGCCAACACCCTAACAACATAGTATAAGTATCCCTCTTTCACAGAGCAGAGGCACGAATGTGGGAAGTGACCTACCCAAGGTCACCAGGAGTCAAACCTAAGCTGTCTGACACCAGATTCTGCCCATGCAAATGCTCAAAGTCTCCTGCATTCTACTAGAGAGCTTAAATCCATTTCATGTGTCCTTAAGGTAGAATAAAATTTGCCCTGTGAAAATAAAACCAAGCACTATAGGGTCACTGACCACTGGAATTTCACATATTAAGATTATCATTAACACGTATTGTCCTGAGTATGGTATTTTCACAAATTCCTCAAAATAGTCTTCTATTTGCCTTTTCTGAATATATGATAACTTACTTGATTTGGGTTCAGAAATGAATAGATTATCCATGCCAATCCATTGAGGCTTCCAAGAGAAGGTGGCAGTTATAATGGCCTCCCTAGATAGGCGCAGTGAAAGGGTGAGGGTACAGGGCATTCCTATGGAGGGAAAAGTATGAGCTAAGGTCTACAGATAAGAATGCACAAGATCTGCTTGGAGAAAGCACAGGGAGAAATCCAGCTAGTGAATCACAGGGCTTATTCCAGCTTGGTGACCGGAAACAGGAGGTCACTAAGTTTATAAGTAGATGCCACTGGTCCCCAGTCATTGCCATCACCCCCCTTTCTCAACTTTCTCATGGGTGTACTCAGGCCCTTGTCCTCTTCAGTTCTCCTTTGGACCAGTTTAAAACAGAGAAAGCCACACATGTTACCTGAGGAAGATGTGTTCAGAGATTTAGCATCCCTGCCTCAAGCATAGACTCTCAAAGGAAAATGGAAGTTAGCACCATGCACTTTGGCATGTGAGAGATTGAATTCCCTGCCTGGCTCTGCCACTGACTAGTTCTGAGACCTGGAGCAAGTGACTTAACTTGCTGGTTGCCCATTAGAGGCAGGAACTAGTAAATGTCAGCTATTCTCATTACCAAAATTTTGAATCTGCAAATATTTCTGGGAGACCCATGTGTAGGGCACTGAATCACAGAAATATCACAAAAATCCATGTAAAATTGAAGCAGAGTATGGTACAGAGCTTTGTGCTAAACGGCCGAAGGAGCTGGATTTTGGCGTAAGACAGATGGTGATTTAAATTCTGGCTCTGCTGCTTATCAGCTTGTGAGGGGCCTTATTTAGATTCTGTGCCTTCTCGGAGCCTCAGTTTCCTCAACTGTAAAACAATGGTGATCTCACTCATTGCACAGGATCTGATGTGATCAGGGATTTAAAGTATCTGACATATAGCAGAGGGCCCACAGATGTCATTTCTTTTTTAAGGCCCAACCGCACTGGACCTAGGACAAAGAGGTGGGGCTCCACAGGTAGCCAGGTTAGTAGCAAGAAGAGAGGACAGAAGGAAAAGGGAAAAAGAAAAAAATGTTGTGTCCCCTGAAAATACACCACCACACGCAGTAAATTCACATCATTTGGAATCTTCTGTCCCAAGAAGAGGTGATATGACCCGGGCAGGTCCCCTAGCACAATGTCCTCACTCTTTTCCTTCCAATCCTTCCCACGGCTCAGCCCAGTCTCACAGCTGCCCTTCTGTGACATTCCCCTCCAGGTGGCCACCTCTTCCTTGTTACATGAAAACCAACTGCTATTCCTGATATACACACTTCATGTGATGATAATAACAGAAACCAGATTTCTTCCCAGATAAATGTGGTATGCAGCGGGGGAAGGAGCCCTACCATGTGACTTGATCTGTGCCACCCCCCAGAATGAGAATACCCTCTGGAAGGGTATATTCCATTTCCCTCAAGCTCATTTCCTGTATTCTTTTACAAATTCCTGGATTATACTAATAGTTAGTATTTATCGAGCCCTCGTTCCATACAGGAACCAGGCTGAGTACTCTATATAGATTTTATCACTGACTTCTGCTACTACCCAATAGGTCAAGTGCTATAATCATCCTTATTTTACAGATGGGAAAACAGAGGCACAGAGCAGTAAAGCAGTTTGCCCAAGGTCATACAACTAGACACTAACTGAATCACATTCAAGCCTAGGTGTAAAAGACATCAGAACCCAAGGACTTAACCAATATACAATTCTATCCCAGAGCAATCATCATAATGATAATTGTTGTCAAGTACTGAGATTTTTTTAAATCAATAGTGTTCAATCTAAAGTTTGCCATTAAAAAAAAAATAAGGAAAACATGTCACAAATAGCCACTGATGAGGCTTAAATTACAAGTATAGGTGAATAGCACAAAACCCACTGAACTGGTTTCTTTTCCTGGTAGAAAATTAAAAAAAAAAAAAAAGACTCTACTTGAAGGAAGAATGATCAGAATAGTTTTGGGTTTAATTTTATCTTTCTGGTCAAATATGAAACCCTAAAATGACAAATAAGAGTTGACATCTTTTGTAACATTCTCCACATTGTTACCAACTAAAGCATCCTTGGCCAGCTCAATGAGTAATTCTGCCCTTTGATCTCTGCTCTGCAAAATTAAAGCAATAATGGAACTCAGCTAGTTAATGCCAGAAATGATACAATTAATAGTGATGATGACACTATGCTTTGTGTGTATATTGCTTTCTATTTTATAAAGCCTTTTCATATCATTTCTCTTACTTTGTATTCACAATAACCCTGGGAGACAGGTGGGGCTGTTTTTAATCCCTGTTTGATAAGGAAATGAGTGGATAAGTGGAATCTTTGATTGGAGAATTATTTTATAACCTCAAATATAAGGATGGCCTTCCTGTGTCACAAAACCCACCTGACAAATTCAACTACATAACAATTTTTTCAAAACTATGCCTGGCAAAAGCTACCATAAGACAAGTCAAAGACAAATGGCAAACTGACATACAATATTTGCAACACCTATCACAGGCCAAGGACTAATTTCCCTGATATACAATTCAAATAAATAACTTGTACATGAATATTCACATCAGAACTATTCACAATAACCAAAAAGGAGAGACTAACTCAAATGCCCATCAACAGATGAATGGATAAATAAAACACGGTCTATTCATACAATGGAATGTTACTCAGGAATGAGGCCTAATGATGCTAAAACATGGAGGAACCTTGAAAACATTAAGCTAAGCAAAAGAAGACAGACACAAAAGATCACATATTGTTTGAATCCATTTATTTGAAATGTTCAGAAGAGATAAACCCATGGAGTGAGAAAGCAGATCAGTAGTTGCCAGAGGTGGGGAGGTGGGGAATGGGGAGTGACTGCTTAATGGATACAGGGTCTCTTTGGTAATAATGAAAATGTTTTGGAACTAGATAAAGGCAATGGTTACACAACATTGTGAAAGTAAATGCCACTGAATTGTTCATTGCGAATGGTTAATTTTATGTTATGTGACTTTAACCTCAATAAAAAAATTAATATTAAAAAATGTTCCTTCAAATCTATGAGAAAAATACCAACAACCCAGTAGAAAAATTAGTAAAGGATATGAATAGCACTTCACAGAAAGGGAAGTATATATGAAATGTTAATCAATTTCATTCACAGTGAACATGAAACAGGCGTGCCTTGATCCAGGGACTTTAACAATATCAACGGGATACTATGTGCCTTTCGCCGACTCTCCATTCTGCTTTAATGTATGGTGGTAGGCTCCTCCCATAAGATGGCAAAGGTGGCTCCAACAGCTCCAGACTTATATTCCCCCAGCTTGGCAATTCCAGCAAAGAAGGCAGTCTTTCCCAGGAATGGTCATCTGGCCTGGGCTGAGGGGAACAGCAATCACTGTGACCAGGGGGATGGAATGTTCTGCTTGGTGAGGCCTGGATCATGGGCTTGCCCCTGGAGCTGCGGTATGGGGTCAGTCCCAAACAATCCATATGGCTGGAGAGATTCTCAAAGGACAATCAGGATGGATAGGTAAAATCAACATGCGTCTGTTATGAAAAGGATGCAGGAAAGAAGGAAGGGGGATGGATTCTCAGAAGAGATTCATGGAAAATGTGATAAAGTAGCTTGAAATTATCCAGCTTTGATGTTTATAAAGCACCTCTCATCTATCATCTATCCTTGGAGATAGGTAATATTACTTCTATTTTATAGATGAGGAAATGAAGGCACAGGGAAGCTCAAAGACTTCCTCAATGGGAGAGCTGGGCAAGGATCCAGGGCACCTGATCCTATATCTGGTGTTCTTTCCCCGACCCATATAGATGCCACATCCTACAGAGAGACACTGAGATGCACACAGGAACTCGCAGGCCTCAGGCATCTGCCTACTTGGCTCTGTTAGGAAAAGGAAGGAATTCGGCCTCTTAGCAATCAGAACCTGTCATTAAACCTGAGGAAAGCTGCCAGCTGATGCAGCAGAAGTCCTCCGGCTTTTCGAGAAGAGCACTTCCCATTATACACCCCAGCTGTCCCCTTGTCCATCCAAAGGCTAGGCAGGCAAAGGGGCAGTGACTCACAGCTGGGCCTCAGAATTCTAATTCTGAAAGAATAGAAAGTAGGACCTTAAAACACTTGAGCCCTTGACTCCATCACCAGCAGAATTCACTCACTTCCAACAATGATGAGGCATTTGGTCTGTGGCCTCCACAGGGTTCAAGGGAACACTTATTCTACCTGGTAAGACCTTACCTAGATAAATACTTCTGGCCATTCTCCCAATCCGAGAAGGAAAAGTGATTTAGCCGATTGGTAAATTTGGGAGGAGAGACTGAATTCACTCCTTAATTTTCTCTTTTTGGATCTGCAGGCTTACAGGAAGGGCATGCCCTGCTATGCTCTCTCAAACTTGCAGTAGGAGGATCAGGGCCAGCTCTGACCCTGTGGAGGGCAGCTGCTATGGCCCCAACTAGCTGAGACAGTTTGTCTCATTCAGAGATGGAAACTTAACTTGTCTTTTTGGACACACACCTAAACTATGTCCTTCAATCTAGTTTTATCATGAATAAAGTTTACATTTTGAGAAGCAGCATAACAAGAAATTTCTGGAGCTGGTTTGGAAGGCTAGCTCTGCCACCCACTAGCTGTATGACCTTGAGCAAGCTGCTGGCTGGCACCTAGTAAGTGCCACAAAGCAGTTTGTTCAATAACTACAAAATCTCCATCTGTCTGTCTCCTTTATCTACTTCTCAACTGGTTCAAAACTTGAAAGGGGAAGCAAGGGGTATGACATGTTAAACCTATGAAAGTCCAACACTCAAGAACCTTTTTAGGGTTATTAATTGTAAGGCATGGGCTAATCACAGCAATGCATAGGCATTTTATCACATGGCCAAGAGTCTCAGTTCATTCAGGCTGCTATAACAAAATACCACAGACTGAGTGGCTTATAAACAACAAACACTTATTTCTCACAGTTCTAGAGGCTAGAAGTTCAATATGTGGGTGCCAGGATGTTCAGGTGAGGGCCCTCTTCTGGGTAACTGACTTGTCATATCCTCACAAGTCAGAAGGAACTAAGGAGCTCTCGGGGGTCCCTTTTACAAGGGCGCTAATCCCATTTCAGAGGGCTTCACTCTCATGACCTAATCACCTCACTTCTTAACACCAACACATTGGGTGTTAGGATTCCAATGTGAATTTTGGAGGGGACACAAACTTTCAGATCACAACGTCATGACAGAAGGTCTCAAGCCAGAGCCTGCAGACAAACAGATGTCTTCCCAGGTCACAAATCCTCAAGATCAGACAAGGGCAAGGAAGTGAAAGAGGGGACTATGAAGCAAGTGCATAGGGACAAGGTTCCAGGATCAGGACAAATGGACCGACTGGGAATTCCCAGAGTCTCAGCCTCCTCATCTCTGCAATGGGAGAATAATATGACTTCTTAGGGTTCTTGGGAGGATTAAATGAGAATGAATGAGGAGTCTTATCCTACTGATATGAGGAATTACTAAAGTGCCCACGGAGCCAAGTATATAGTTAACAAGTGTGTCCTGATCACCAGAAATGCCCTCTATTGAGTACTGGGAGAAGCAAGAGATGATGTGACTTGATCAAGGTCTTATAATTCATAAATGTTGTAGCTGGGCTGTAAACCTAGGTCATGTGACTTTATACATCATGCAGGCCATCGACTGCCAGTGGATTCATTAGAGAGCTAGAGATCAGGATAAGCAATGCAGAACCCACGTCAAATTCTTACTTTGTCTCAGTGTTATGGACTGAATGTTCGTGTCCCTCTCTAAATTCATATGTTGAAGCCCTAACTGCCAATGCGATAGTATTTGAAGGTGGCGTCTTTGGGAAGTAATTAGGGTTACATGAGGTCCTGAGAGTGAGGCTCCATGGTGGGATTAGTGCCCTTACAAGAAGAGACCCCAGAGAGTTTGTTCTTGCTCTTTCTTCTGCATGTTCTTGCGCATGCGTGCGCACGCACACTCTCTCTCTCTCTCTCTCTCACTCGCTCTCTGTCTCTTCTCCTCTCCCCTAAAAGAGGACATAGCAAGAAGGTAGCCATCTACATGCTAGGAAGAGGGCCCTCACCAGAACCCAACCATGCTAATGCTCTGATCTCAAACTTTCAGCCTCCAGAACTGTAAAAACACAAATGTCTACTGTTTAAGCCACCTAGTCCATGATATTTTGTTATGGCAGCCTGAGGTAAGACATTTAGGTTAGGAAATTCAAAGAATAGTTTATTCAAAATGATAATAATAATGGTGGAAAATAGTACAAGGAAAGAAAGTAGCTATATGAATAGAAGAAGGATCTGAATAGAAGATTTTTATTAATTCATTTATCTACATGTTCAACAAACCTTAAGTACTTCGTATGGGCTAAGAAGCATATAAAGAGCTAGACCCAGTCATGAACCAGCCAGTCTCAACTGTTATGGAGATCTCAGGTTAACGGGGACAGGTAAACAAGCAATTATAATTCAATGTGATAGAGAAGTACAGGGTTCCATGAGATTTCATAGTAAGGGCACTTGACCTGGACTTGGAGAGCCAGACACAGCTTCTCAGAGGCAGAAATTTCTTAGCTGAACCTAGAAAGACAGCAAGCTGGAGATGGCAACTCCAAAGGAGAGAAAATCTTCTGGGCAGAGGGAATGACATGAGCTAAGAGGTGGTGATGGGTGTAGCTAGAGCCTGAGTTCAAAGTGGAGCATGGAGGAAATGATGCTGGAGAGAGATGTGGGCCACAGGGTGAAGATCCTCCTATGACACATTAACAAGTCTGGATTTCAGCTGCGGTTCAGTAGGGAGCCCTTGAAAGGAACTGACCTCACCAGATTTGTCTTTTAGAAAAGATAACTCCAGCGACAATGTGGAAACCAGATTAGAATAGGCAAGACAAAGGATGAGAAAGCAGAGAAGTGACTGTTACCATCATTTAGGACAGACACAAAGGTAAGTTAGACAAGATGATGCCACATACTGCTGTGCTATGAAGACTGGGTACTTTACAAATATTGCCTGACTATATCCTTGCATTAGCGACAGTATATACTAGGTACTGTTATTGTCCCCATATTTTCTACTACAGAGCTGCCCCTCTGGGGGTAGCTGCTGTCCCTCTGTTCCTGATGCCCTGGCCCCAGCTTCTCACATCTGGACAGCTTTAATAGCCTCCTTCCTGGTCCCTCTGCCTCACTCTTGCCTTCCTATAATACATGATCAACCCAGGAGCCAGAGTGAGCTTTTAACATGGAAATCAGATCATGAGCCTTCCCTGGTTAGAAACCCTGCAGTGGTTTTCCACTTAGAGTTAAATGCACACTCTTTGCCATGACCCCCACATAATTGGGCATCTACCTTGCTCCTGACCCCATTACATACTACTCTCCCTCTGGATCCCTACCCTGAGCCACAGCAGCTTTCTTATACTTCTAGAATGCTGCAAGGACTTGCTGTTCATTTGGCTCCTTCCAGGATATTGTGCCATGTGTCACCTTCTCAGAGAAACCCATCTATAGAGCACCCTGTTTCAAAGGCAACTCCAACCCCTTCTCCCGTTTTATTTTTTTCAAAGCACCACTACATCCGAAGTAATCTTATTCACGTATATATGTGTGCACTTAATGACTGTTTCCAGATCCTCCACACCTCATCCACACTAAACCAGTGTGGCTGACAGAATTTTCTGTGATGGTGGAAATGTTCTATACCTGTGCTGCCTGATACAACAGCCACCAGCCTATTAAGCACTTGAAATGTGACAAGTGTGACTGAAGAAGTGAATTTTTAATTCTATTTTGTTTTAATGAGTTTAAATTTAAATGTAGTATTCTATTGGACAGAGCAGCTCTAGAGTGTAAGCGCTAAAAAGGCAGGGACGGTGTCTTGTCACCATGTCCTACATGCCTACGATAGCATCTGACATTTAATAAATACTCAATAAATAATTCTTGAGTGAATGGACACAGATATGAACAAACGAACAAGGAAATCCCTTCTGACCTCCTCTTAGCTCTGCCCTCCACCTCTCGCTAAAGGCCCTGAGGCCTCCTTCCACCCGGAGGGGAGGGATTTTTTTTACTGCAGTGACCTCAGGCATTTGGTAGAAACACCAGGTGCCAGGGCAACAGAGTCAATTACTCCCTCCACTGCACTCCATTCGGAGCCCAAAACCCCCTGTGAGGAGGTGGGATGGTAATGAGGCCTTACCAGGCCCCAGTAAATACTGCAGCTGTTTCCTATGCAGTCATTTGGGTTTTATGGAATGTGGAAGTGGCTCAGCCTATAAACCCATGTGAGTCGCTTTATTTGTCCATTTCTCCTCCTCCTCCCTTGTCTAAGGTTGGAAGGCACTAGGAAGGAGAATCAAGTCAATGTCAGGTCAAGAGGCTGAATTCAATTAAAGTCTTATTTGGACCCAATCTCTTTTAGGAAATGAAATCAGCATTCGGCTGAATAATATATTTTTTTGCAAGTTAGGGTCCCTCCTGGGCTCCATTTAGGCAGAGAGATAATTCAGAACAGACATTCAGTCCAGTCTTATTTTTACACAGAGAGGATTAGGACATCTACATTATCCTGTGGCAATAAAACAAAGTTATACTTCCCCCTGTAATAGCCCCAAATAATGATTGAGAAAGATATGGCTCCCAAGGCCTCTGGGAAACACTGTTTCACCTTGTTAACTGCTCAGGATCAGATGGCAAAGGAGCAGACACAGATGCTTTGAGATAGTAATGAATATGAGACAGAGAACAGACAATGATTTAAGAGACAAGACAAACTGAGATTCACTACACAAAGGTGGCTCAAGTGGAGCTTCCTGGAGAACCTAGGTCATGCACAGGCAATGGATGCTCTAAGGGGTCCAGTTTCCATTGGTGTAAAAGGACACTGTTCTGAGAGGCTGACATGGAGGGACAACAAAAAGTGTGCCTACTTTATACTCCATGGCACATCTCTGAGAATTGCCAGTCATGTCGTCTGAGATGCCTCAGAAAAAGAACTGTATTTTCTCTGTAGTTTAGAAATTGTCCTTTACCTGAGGAGGCTTGTAGTACAGCAGGGGACAGGGGGCATATGCCCATCTGTTGTCTGGATAATAGCCAGGCTCCAGAGTATCAGATGCTCTAAAATTATAGTAACGGTAATAACAGTTGCCATTTAGGAAGCCCTGACGATGTGCCACCCTCTGTGCAAAGCCATTTTCCACATTATCTCAGTGAATTCCCACAACTCTAGGATAGCTATAACTATCCCCATTTTACAGGGTAAAAAAAGGGGAAGATTCAGAGAAGTTAAGTCATCTGCCATGTTGGAGAGGCCCAAGTAGAAGGAACAGAGAGTGACCTCTGATTAAAAGGCAACAAGAAACTGAGGCTCTCAGTCCAACAACCCATGAAGAACTGCATCCTACCAACAACCACATAAGTCAGCTTGGAAGCAGATTCGCTATAGATTGAATTGTGCTCCTCCGAAATTCAAATGTTGAAGCCCTATCCCGCAAAGTGCTAGTATTTGGGCCTTTGGAAAGTAATTAGGTTTAGATGAGACCATTAGGGTGGGGCCCTGTGATGGGATTAGTGCCCTCATAAAAAGAGATCAGAGAGCTTGCTGTCTCTCCCTCTACCATGTGCGAACACAGCAAGAAGGTGGCCGTTTGCAGGCCAGAAAGAGAGCTCTCAACAGAGCCGACCATACTGGCACCCTGATCGGACTTCCAGCCTCTGGAACTGTAAAAACACAAATGTCTGTTGTTTAAGCCACCAGTCTCTTGTACTATTTTATGCCAGCCCAAGCTGACTTCCCCAGCTGAGTCTTCATATGAAACCTCAGCACCAGGTGACATCTCAGTTGCAGCCCTGTGAGAGACCTTGAAGCAGAGGACCCAGAGGAGTTGAACCTGGATTCTTGATCCACAGATACTGTGAGATAATGAATGTGTGTTCTTATGCCACAGTTTTTACTCAGCAATAAGTAACTCATACAGTCATACATCCCATAAATGCTTCAGCTCTGATCCTAAGTCAGGTAACCTGACTGGTCCCAGAACCCACTCATTTTTGCACTCCATCACACTGCCTTTCACGTTTTCTTCCTCCTTTTTCCCCAGAAGTACAAATACAGGTTCCTATTGTTCTGAAACAGTCTGACACTCTCCTTTTCCTGCAGCCCTGTCCACCAAAGATACAAACAGGACCATACATTCTACAAGAGGCAGCACCACAGAGAGAAAGCAGCAGAATCTGGAGTTAGGTGATTGGATTGGAATCAAAGCATTGCCAGGACACATCAACTATGTGACCTTGGGCAAGTCACTTTCCCAATATGAGTCATCTCTTGAAAGATCGTTTCTCGTAAGATGACTAGAAAACCTTTATGTAGAGGGCTATGCTCTGGGGACAATTATGGATAAGGTCCCTTGCCCACCTCTTTCAGCCTAACAAATGCCATCTCAAGACAAGAGCCAAGGGACATTCTCCAAGGCAGACCAAAGTCAGGTCTGCCAGTCTGAGTCTGCCAATAGATGCAGTGCTCCTCAGCAGCGCTGCATCCTGAGGCAAAAGAGAGGGTTATTGTTCGACCTGAACCAAGGACCCAGTGTCCTCGGCAGAGCCACGTCTTTACCTTTCCTTCGAAATGTCTCCTCTGCCATTCATGTCTGTGTCTGCCCACCTAGACTCCTTAAAACTAATTCTTATTTGGAAACCACAAACATCAGCCTTCTATGTCATTTGCCTAGATGAAATTGTTACTCATCAGTTCTCCATGAGACAAAGTCTGTTTGTAAATCTTCCCAAGTACAACTGGAGTCATCCTACCCAAACACATGTCCAGCATCACCAGGCTATAGGTGATGACAACAAGTAAAGGAAGCAGTTCAGAAGCGTGATCGTGTTGGGAAATAATTATCCCGAGAGAAAGCAAAAGCCAAAACAGGGCACATTTAGCCTCATTACTGCACTTACAGACCACACCGATATTTTTAGATAGATAAGTTAATCATTACCTGTCATGAAATGGTACTGCTTCTGATCCATTTTTACATGCAAAGGTAGAATGTAAAAATGTGAGTATAATATGATCGTGTTTAGTGAAGAAAAAGAAAAGGAAAGAAAAAGAAAAACATCCTAAGAAAATGGTTCTCAAATATGTAGATACCTAGAACTTCTTTTTACTTTAAATTATTTATTTTAATTAGTTTCAAGTATACAGTACATTGGTTAGACATCTATATAGTTCATAAAACGATCCCCCCAATTTCTCTCTCCCTCCCCCACATTGCTGGGGCCCATCCCCAGAGTTTCTGATTCAGTAAGACTGGGATGATGCTGGAAATTTTGCACTTCAGACAAGTTCTCTGATGATGTTAATCTGGACACCAGACTTTGAGAACCACTGCAGTAAGAAAATATGCCAAGATTCAGTGGTTACCTACAGGAAGTAGATCTAAGGATAATCATTTTTAATGCTACATAATATTATTCTATATTATTGAATGTTGATAGCAAAAGAATATCTTTTTTACAATCAGGAATATAAATGAGTAGTATAAAAGAAAGGAGAAAAGTCAGTTTTTAAAATGTGTTTATCAAAAGAGTCAATCCTCCATGTTTCTTTCATGTAAAATTCATAAACAGACAAGTCTAATGCATGGTACTAGAAGTCAGTCTTGGCAATGATTTTTTTGTATGTGACACCTAAAGCAAAAGTAACAAAATAAAAAAAAAAAATTAACAAGTGGGACAGCACCAAACTAAAAACCTTCTTCATAACAAAGGAAACCATCAACAAAATGAAAAGGCAACCTACTGAATGGGATAAAATATTTGCAAATCATATATTTGATAAGGGGTTAAGAGCCAAAATATATAAAGAACTCACACAACTCAATAGCAAAAAAATTTATTAATTAAATAAAATCCAATTTTAAAATGGGCAGATGACCTGAATTTTTCCAAAGAAGATACACATGCAAACGACCAACGGATACTTGAAAAGAAGCTTAACATCACTAGTCATTAAGGAGATAAAAATCAAAACCACAATATCACCTCATGATTATAAGAATAGTTATTATCAGAAAGATAAGAGACATCAAGTATTGGAGAGGATATGGAGAAAAGGAAACTCTTGTGCACTCTTGGTGGGAATATGAATCGGTACAGCCATGATGGAAAATAGTATGATTAAAAATTAAAAATAGAAGTACCATATGATCCAGCAATTTCATTTCTGGAAATATATCTGCAAGAAATGAAAACACTATGTTGAAGAGATGTATGCTCCTGCCCCTATGTTCACTGCAGCTTTATTTACAATAGCCAAGACATAGAAATGAGCTAAATGTCCATCGACAGATGGCTGGGCAAACAAGTTGTGGTAATTACATACAATGGAATATTATTCAGCCATAGAAAAGAAGGAAATCATGCCATTTGTGACAACATAGATGGAACTTGAGGGCATTAAGCTAGGTGAAATAAGTAAAACATAGAAAGACAAATACCTTATGTTCTCACTTATATGTGGAATCTAAAAAAACAAAACTCATAGAAAGAGATCAGATTTGTGGTCACTGGAGATTGGAGGGGATAGGGGGCGGGGGGGTTAGAGAATGGTGGTCAAAAGGTACAAACTACTAGTTATAAGATAAATAAGTACTGGGGATGTAATGCATCCAGGATGACTATAGTTAACACTGTCATATAGTATATTTGAAAATTGTTAAGAGAGTAAATCCTAAGAGTTCTCATCACGAAAAAAAACTCTTTTTTTCTTTTTTCTTTTTGTGTATCTATATGAGATGATGGACGTTAATTAAACTTATTGTGGTAATCATTTCACAATATATGTAAGTCAAGTCATTATGTTGTATACCTTAAACTTATACAGTGCTGCATGTTATTATATCTCAATAAAACTGGGAAAAATAAAAATTTTTAAAAAAGATATCAGGAGTTGCTATGGGGTGGGGATTGATCAGAGAGGTCACCAGAGAGCTTTTTAGAGTAATGGAAATATTTACCTTGACTGGGGTGGTAGTTGCCCAAGTGTACACATTTATGAAAACTAATCTATACATTTAAGATCTGTATATTTCTCTGTGTAAAATTTAACTCATTAAAAAAAAACTCTCTGTGATCAGGAAAAAATTGTATTGTTTATATACATATAACACAAATATTATGAATATATATACGCATATACATAATATGAATAATCATAACTCTATAAAATTGGTATGTGCATAAAAATACTGACCACAGCAAAAGAAAACAAGTAATTCAGAAAGAAGATGGGAATCTAATAAAATTTTATTTGCTGTTATAATAATATATCTCTTAGAGCAAGAGATTAAAAAAACTCAACTTTTGTTTTGTTCATGCTGCTAGTATTTTGTACTACCTTTCCAGGAAATGGCCTACTTCATGCAACAGTAATTCCTGAAGACAAAAGCAGAGGGTTGATATAGTGTCTACGAGTGTGCTATACCACCCAGATTCCTTGCAAGACTCTCCCCATGGAGAGCTACTCACCCCAAGTTATGTCCCCTTCCCCAGGCACCTGCGCCAGTGACTGTGGGGTGGGTGGCTCCATCCCTCGTCTCACTTTGGACAATTATGAAGGACTATCCCTGCTTCAGAGCTTCCCATGGCACCAATCTTGCTGCCCTCACTTCCTCATGGGCGTTGTTCAGTACAGTCCCATAAACCTGCACATAAACTATTTTCCCCATTCACCAAAATGTGCCATGTTGTAGGGTTGAATTGCCATTACATCAGCCTTGCAAAGAAGGCAAAATGAAAAAATAAACATGATGCCCAAAGAAGAAAGCACAAAATGGCAGAGGATGGTGAGAAGAATTAGGAACTTACTCCTCTGTCCTGTCTCCTGGAACATATTGTCCACAGGAACTGTCTCAAGAATGAGTGAACAAAGAGGTTCTCTACACGTACCTCTACGACACTTCTCATATTGTAATCACAACAGAAGATCATTTGCATGGAAGGTCTGAGACCTGAAATTCTGAAATCACAATAGTTCTGGAGTTTGGATATCTTAACGTCAAAGTTGTGTGACAATGATCCAAAAACTAAAGCCATTGCTACCTTCCAAACACATAAATGTCTGGAAACGTTCACAATTTCTGTTGCCATGAGTGCACTGCAATGCCAAATCTGCCTTATTTGGGCAGCCATCACCTTACCCACCACTAATTCATAGTCCACCAGATCACACTATCTCTTCATAGTCCAAAATGTTGTCAGTCTTTACAGTGGTATGATCACCTTTTCTTAATCTTAAAAAACTTTTTAAATTGTTGTTAAATACATAAAGATTTACCATCTTAATGATTTTTAAGTGTACAGTTCAGTGACATTAAGTATATTCACACTGTTGTGTAACCATCACCATCCTCTATCTCAGGAACATTTTCATTACCCCAAACTGAAACCCTGTATCCATTAAATTTCCCAATTTCTGGTAACCTCTATTCTACTTTCTGTCTGATTTTGACTACTGTAGGTCTTTCATATAAGTAGAATCATACAGTATTTGTCCTTTTATGACTGTACATTTCACTCGAGTTCATTCATATAATAGCATGTGTCAGAATTTCATTCTTTTTTAAGCCTAAATGATATTCTATTGTAGGTATATACATTTTGTTTATTCATTCATCTAGCAATAGACACAGGTTGCTTCTACCTTTTGGCTATTGTGAATAATGCTGCTATGAACACTGGTATATAAATATTTGTCCAAGTCTCTGCTTTCAATTCTTGTGTATTATATTCGGAAATGTAATTGCTAGATAAATGGTAATTCAATTTTCACTTTTTTTGAGGAACTGCCATGCTGTTTCTCACAGCAGCTATACCATTTTACATTTCCACTAACAGTACACAAAGGTTCTAATTTCTCCACATTCTTACCAATATTTGTTACTTTCTTTTTTCATAGTAGCCATCCTACTGGGTGTGAAGTGGTATTTCATCCTGGTTTCAATCTGCATTTCTCTCGTGATTTGTGATGTTGAAATCTTTCTATGTGTTTATCGGCCATCCGTTTTTCATCTTTGGAAAAATGTCTATCAAGTCCTTTGCCTATTTTTTAATCGGGTTGTTTGTTTTTTGTTGGTGAGTTGTAGGAGTTCTCTATATATTCTGGATATTAACTCCTTATCAGATATATGATTTGTGAATATTCTCCCCCATTCTGTTGGTTGCCTTTTCACTGTTAATTGTGTCCTTTGATGCACAAAAGTTTTTTATTTTGATGTGGTCCAATTTACCTAGTTTTTCTTTTGCTGCCTGTGCTTTTGGTGTCATATCCAAGAAATCATTACCAAATCCAATGTCATGAAGCTTTCCTTCTATGTTTTCTTCTAAGAGTTTTATAGTGTTAGCTCTTATAGGTCTTTGATCCATTTTGGGGTGATTTGTGTATTTGGTATAAGATAAGGTTCCAATTTCATTCCTTTGTATGTCAATATCCAGTTTTTCCAAAACTATTTGTTAAAAAGAGTGGTATTGGCACACTAGTTGAAAGTCATTTGACCATATATGTTTATTTCTGGGCTCTTTATTCCATTAGTCTATATGTCTGTCTTTAAGCAAATGATAATTTTTAATATCCTTTCAGAACAACTCTGATGTTCGGCCTCCCAAGTTAAAAGTCTCCCACTGTAATCTGTTTCCAAACATGCTCTGCCAAAAGACTGTATACTCTCTAAGAACTGAGACCATGTATAGTTGTCTTTGTAACCTCAGGGTCTGGCATCGTACCTGGCACATAGTAGGGGCTCCAAAAATATATTACCTAGATGTGACAAGATCCTGGTGGGCAACTTTTGCTTATCACATGCCCGCCTTGAACTGGGACTCAGCATTTCAATGCATTCTCAAAAGAGATTAAACCCCACAACACATTAATAAGGAATGTCTATTTTACTGAAAAATTCCTGAGGAGGCAGAAAGGAAAATTTACATTGTGCGTAATATGGCAAGACTTCATAAAAGTTCCTTTAAATATTTCTCTTCATTTCCTTCCAAGTCCTCTCCTCTGCCAGCTACTTCATTTTTCCACCTTCTCTTCCTCTTGTTTTATCTCAGCCTCTAAAAAAATATGCTCTATTGCAACAGTCCCCAATCTTTGTGGCACCAGGGACCAGTGCTCCTATGAGAATCTAATGCCTGATGATCTGAAGTGGAGCTGAGGCGGTGATGCTAGCGCTGGGGAGCAGCTGCAAATACAGATGAAGCTTCACTCACTAGCCTACCTCTCACTTCTTGCTGTGCACCCTGGTCCTTCATGGGCCACAGACCTATACCGGTGCGTGGTCCTGGGGTTTAGGGACCCCTGCTCTATTGTCCCAAAACTATTCAGTTCTCAGTCTTAGAGTACCAACCTACTTAGTCAAATAATAGCCTGGCAGTTGGTTGATGGAGCAGAACCATCTATCTATTGTTCTTCAAGCTTATTGCTTAGGAGCTCATCTTCACCTCCATCTTAAGCAGCTAATCAAAGTGTTCACCTATCCACATGGATCTCCTGAAAGGTGGGTAGGAGGATAGGGTGCTAAGAGAGGAAAGAATCCACTGCTAAGAAAATAAGACTTTTCTCCACCAGGTTACAAAGATACATTGAACGAATGAATCAAGATTATCGCCATCAAGCCTTAGTCAGTATCAAGGCACAGATACCTGTCAGAAGCTGCAGTTTCCCCTAATCCTAACCCCTTCTTCTGCAGGGCCCCAATCGACCACTCTTCCATGGGTTTCTGGCTTATCAGAAACCACAGCAAAACTCTGGGCCTGAGATATAGAGCCTTCTGGGTCACTAAGGTATCCCCTAGTGTGCTTTCTCTGGTCCTGTGCATTTCTAATTTCTGAGTCCACCTGTCTTGCTGAGCCCTACTTCATTGGCATCCAGGCCCCATCTGTCTTCCCAGTCTCTGATTCACGTAAGTGCTTTGACTGTCATTATCTCCCTGATATGGCCTCCAGCCCCACTCTGACCTGTGCCGCCTGGACATGGCCCTCTTCTACCTT
The DNA here is from genome assembly GCF_000151845.1 of Pteropus vampyrus. NCBI lineage: Eukaryota > Metazoa > Chordata > Mammalia > Chiroptera > Pteropodidae > Pteropus > Pteropus vampyrus. The sequence goes on along the minus strand of NW_011888952.1, from coordinate 3,299,198 downwards.
AGTTCCACTGTTTCAATTCTGTCATGAACACTGGATGCTGAGCTTTCCAAAGACATGGGAGTGGGATGGAAGAAGAGTCTACTGTTATTTAAACACTTACTCTATGCTAAGCACTGTGATTAAGGGCTCTTAACCAGTATGTTTGGGTTGAATACTGCTCTGCCTTGGGCAAGTCACTTGACCTTTCTGTGCCTCAGTTTTCTCATATGGAATACAGAGATAATAATAGTAAATAATATAGTAATTGTTCGATTCATGTACAGTGTTGATATTATTATTACTGCTCACATGCATTGGCTTTATTTAATCCTCACAAAAATCTTGCAAGATAAGTATTATTCTCTCTGACTCATAGGTTTTACAGAAGAAACCAGAGTTCAGATAAAGCGAGTAACCTGACCATGCTTACGGAGCTAGTGAGTGATGGAAGCAAGATCTAAACTTGGGTCTGTTTGATCCCCAGGCCCCATGCCCTTTCCAGCATTTCAGGCCCCCTCCAAAGGCAACTATCTCTAAGACGTGGAGTGGACGAGGCTCCTTGGGGCAAAGTAAGGGACAAGAGGCCACCAGCTGGAGCAATTATTCTTCATGGCACATTCAGGAAGTAATGAAGGGGAATGAAATAAATATAAATGCAGACTTAAAATAAGCAGCTCCGCTTTGCCACTTACTAGCTAAGTATACATGTAACCAATCCTCAATGCCCTCATCTGGAAAATGGGAATGATAATACTATTCATAACAATAATAATGGCCCTGTGCTGGGAGCACATCGTGAGAGCAGTAAATTGGTGTAAGGTGTAAGCCTTGAAAAATTCCTCTGCCGACTACGAAATGTGTCACAAACGTAAGGCTACTATTCGAAGTCAGCGTGGGTTAGTAGAAGAGAGATAGTCTTTGAAACCTAGAGAAATGGGGTCAAATAGCAGTAGCTGGGATCCTGGGTATGTTATTTCACTTCTCGGAGCCTCAGTGTCCTCAAGAATAGGGATCTATCAGACTCTTTCCATTGCAAGTGACAGAAAACCCAACTCAAGGAGACATTTGCATAGAAAGGGAGTTTATTCTGACTCAAGTATTTGGACTACAGTTGAGGCATGCAAACAATGTCACCCAGTCACCACAGGCTCTCTCTTGACCTCTTAACTCTGTTCTCCTCTGCACTGATTCATTCTCCTTAAATAGTAGCTCCCCTCCCCCTGTATATCAGGATTATATCCACCACCTAAAGAACCACAGAGAAAAAAACTTATTTCTTGCAAATTTCCAGAATTAATTCTCATTGGATCATGTGTCCATCCCTAGAGCAATTGTTGAAACTAAGAGATAATATTTGGATTGGCCAGGTCCTGAAATAAGAGGAGTGAGATGAGCCTCACTAGAAACCTATAAGCTGAGAATGGGGTCAGTAGAGTGGTTCCCCCAAAAGACAAAGTGCTATTACTTGAAAAGGGGAGAATACATGCTGGGCCAACAGCAATAGATGTCCATAAGAGACGATGTGATAGCCACCTGGCAGAGTTCTCTCCAGTTTTAAATGGTCCCTGTATATAAGTAGGCAACTGTGATGATTATAGAGGAGGACAGGGCTCCACAAAGTAGCATCCAAGCTACTGAGAGAGAAGTCAGTCTGAGGAGAAGCAAAATGAGCACCCTGACTGAGGCAAATGAGGAAGGTCCCAGAACGGGCAGTAAGGTGGTAGACCCCATGCTGAACTGCTGCTGGGGCGAGGTTTAGGGTTCAGTATCAGCAGGTGATAAGATATTAATGTAGGGAGAAGGCAAAAGAACTAGAATGTTAAATCAAGCTACGTTCGGAGATTGCAATATGCTGATCAGTCCTACGGCCGGACCACGAGGAAACCTGCAGAACAAAGGAAGATTTCTACTTGGATTGCTTACTAACCATTTATCCATGCCCTTACGAAGGGAAAACAGAAAAATAATCTTTAAGTCCTGCCCTACATAAAATAAAATCATTTGTTCCCTTTGGCTAAGACCATGGGGAACGTATGGATCAAAGGCTGGGAATTGCTAGCAGGCCTTTCACGCTACATGTTCTTACCCTTTCTCGCTACATACTCTTATCCTTTCACGCTGTCTGCCCGTACTATCAAAGGAAAATGAGTAAACAAAGCCTTTAAACTGTAATTCACAGAAACTAAGAATGATGTATAAACTGAATTCTCCAAATACTTGGAGTCCCTCTCAGTGTCTTTTTCTCAGTCTCTCTCACAGCCTTTTGCTCTGTCTCTCTATTGTCTCTGTCCCTCTGAGTCGCTCAGGCTCTCTCTCTGCCTTGAAAGGAGACCACGCTCTGTCTATGGAGTGTTACCCCTTCTCTAATAAACTTGCCTTTTGACTCTAATTCTAGCATGCATTTGAATTCTTTCTTGCACTCGGCCAAGAACCCTCTCTCGGTGCAGGCCCACTCGGGGGAATTTGCCCTGTCCTGCATCAATATAATTGGGACTAGATCCAAAAGGCCAATGCTGGCAGATCTATGCCTCTGGCTTTTGGTTGAGTGGACAGCTTGTCCCCCTAAAAAGGCCAGACCCAGCAGGCAAAGGAAACCATAGCAACCACAAGTTAAGGAAGAGGATGAAAAGCTTGTAAACACAGCTTCCAGCCATGTGGCATAGCTTTGGGCTCCTAGGAGACAGCCACATAAAGACCAGTCTGGCTCATGACAACCAGGCAAAGGAGACTATTTCTGGGCTCAACTGTGGGCCAATGCAGAGTCTGCAAACCAGACAAGCAAATAGGCAGTACAAACAGATATCATGGCTACAAAAGCAGTGTTCATGTGTTGTACTTCTAGTTGTTCACATGTGACAAGTGGCCAAGTTTGCTCTTTTTGCACACACCAGTTCATGTCTACCTTCCCTTCCCATCTCTGCAAACTTCTGATCCAGCTTCAGTGCTGAGTGGCAAGTGACCATGTACAGAGTGGCAGCAACTGGGAAACCTACTAAGGAGCTCTGTGTTGCTTCGTCATAAATTACCAGCTGTCTTGTACAATTTCCTGCTGCACAACGGGCAGTGACAACCTGCCTTTCCATCCATCATCGGGCAGTGATTGTGGGTCCTCAGCAGGATGCTGATAACTACATTTTTCAAGGCTGTGGCCAAGCCCACTTTTCACTGCTGGAGAGTTAACCATTACCCTGCAATGCTGGTATAACAGTACCCACTCAGAACAGACATTTAACATGATATAAAAATCTGCTCTTTCTCCAATCCAATTTTCCAAAAAGAAAAACCAGCAAACTCTTTTTGTCTAATAAATACTTGAAATTTTAAGTGCACAGAACCCAACAGTAACTATGACAACACAAGCCACTCCAATAAGGCTAACACAGATTATTTCCAGCACAATACCCTGGCTTATGCTCAGAAAGCAGAGGTAATGTTGGCTGAAAGCAATTACTGAATTGGGGTGGGGGGGGATAAAATCCTCTCGCAGTGGAAGCTTCATGCTCAGGTTTCTGGTTTCAGACCTCTAGGATTCAGGGGCAAAATGGATTAACTACTGGATTAATATCTTGCCTCTCCACACTAATGAACTGGCAGCCTCTTCATCTTCTGCTTGGGTTTCTTCACTTCCAACCACAAAGCTATTCAAACCCCAGGACTCACAGTGACAGCACTAAGAATATGGACTGTGAAAATTACAGATTCAGGCAGCGTGACCAGACGTTAGGGATCACCCAGACTGGGAACCTCTGAAGACAAGAGAACGTGCTACATGTTCTGCGCAGAGCTGAGGACCTTGACCCATGGTGGGTAAATTTCTGTCTAACCTCGTTTGTTGTACAGATGGGGAAAGTGAGACTGAGGAAAATTGGAAACTTGGCCGTGGTCACTCAGAATCAGGAGGTGACATGGACTCCTGGTTAAAGCCGCTGGCTATGGAGCAAGACAGAATGGGGTTTGCAACCTGGCTGTTAGATTCTGGGCAAGTCACTTAACCTCTTTAACCCTGGGTTTATTTAATAAGAATGATGATGATGATAATGATGATGATGATGATGATGATGATGATGATGATGATAAAAATAATTAAAGAGTCTATCTTTTAAGATTGTTGTTGGAATAATGAAGTAATCCATGTAGTATATTTAGTATACAATAAGGTGCCCCCAAAACAATTGTTAATGTCAAAGCCAGAACTAGATCAATTACTCTCCCCAGAAGACTTCTACACAATGCAAGAGGAAATTCAACTTCATCTCAATCCACAGTCCCACTTCTTTCCATATCCCATCTTGTTCTTACATAAACTAACCATTAACCAATTCAAATTTAATAATCTTTTTCTTTAACACAGTGGTTCTCAAACATTTTATTCTCAGGATCCTTTTCCACACTTAAAAATTATTGAGGATTCCCAAAAAGCTTTTGTTTATATAAATTTTTAAAAACAATCTATTAGTTTATTTTAAAATAGCAATAACAAACATTACATTTTAACATTACGTATTTTATGAAATACAACTATATTCCAAAACAAAAATAATAATAATGAGAAGAGTGGCATTGTTTTACATTTATGCAAATCCCTTTTATGTCTGGCTTGATAGAGGACAGCTGGGTTCTCATATCTGCTTCTGCATTCACTCTATTGTGATTTATGTTTGAAGTATGTGAAGAAAATACAGTCTCACACAGAAATATATTAGTCAGAAAAGGGAGGAATGTTTTAATAGACTGTTCAGATAATTGTGAATTTTCTTCTTTGATAGTACATCGAAACTCAGCAAGTAGTAGTTTCTTAAAGATTAGTTGCATGTAGAATCTGAAACCATATCAATGAACTTTTCATACTGTTACATTAAAATCTATTGGCCTATCATATATTTTGAATGGATTTTTTAACTATGCATGACTTTTTACCACGCATCGTTCATGTGGAAAATACTGGCTTACCTAGTTATTTACATCTTTCAAATGTTGCCATGTTTCTTTATTAAAAATCACATTCATTAACATCACTACCAATGTCATGAGATAAATCTTTTAAGTATTAGGAAGCTGTCAAGTTCATAGTGGCAGACATTCTAATTTTCACTTAAAAGCTTGAATTTGATTTTTGGTAAGCAATACTATTAGCATTTTCTTTGACAAGCTTACTTCAATTATTTCTGAGAAATTTTCTGCCACATACTCAAGCTGGAGTAACTACAGTTTTTGTTAAAAAAAAAAAAAAAGATAAAACCATAACTCTCATACAGACATAAAATGAACACATGTAAAAGATTTTATTAGGCTCATAATGAGGGAGCCAGGCAGATGTTTTAACCAGTCGAAGGAGAAGTCAAAGAAGCACAAATTTATAATGATTAAAAGAATGTTGAGATGAATGTGCAAATGACACAAAACTGACTTTTTCATAGAGGGGGGAGGGGTGTCCCTCCACCAGGCAGAATTCATTTGCATATCTATAGACAAGAATTATTTTGCATTACTATCAGTTATCTACAATTTACAGAGTTGTAAAATAGCTCCACAGAATCATAATCAGCTAAGCATGTGCTATAGACAAGGCACAGTCTTCCTCTGAAGCACAAATCTCCCCTACCGTCTTCTGTCACTCATTCTTTTGTAAAACTGGCTTTTTGTGGAAAAAGCTGCTAGTTCAGCTCACAACCTAACGGTTGCACAAGGTTTTGCTGAGACAATCATCCTATTTGGTATGCAACCCAAGTAACACTAGTAAAGTTTGGTACCACCGCCTTGATTTCTGCTAAAGTGCCAGCAGCTTTAGCTACCTACCATTGCTTTTGCGCCATTAATGCAAATATCAACAAACTGAAATGACAAATAATGGTCTTCATTATTAATCTAAAAAGAGTTTTGACCTTAAAGATTCCCCTAACAAGATCCTGGGAAACCCTAGAGGTCTGTGGACCATACTTTTAGAACCACTGCCCTAATGTACATTGTTGATCAAGGAAATGATCTAAAGAATAATGAATAAAAAGAAACAAAGAGCCAGACATCTGCAAATTGAATAATCAGACCCCTCATGGGAAGGGAAAAGTTATCAAAGAGAATCTAGGAACAGTGGCATGAAGTTAGGGGAGTGAAAAATTTAAACACAATAATAAAATCCACTAAAAATTAGTATGCTTTGTTGTTACTATATAATGGCAATTTCAAACAATATCAGCGATAAAATACTCCTCCCCACTTAGGCAGACTCTTCTCACTGCTCTCCAATTGTACACCACTGTCCAGAAGTGCAGACCAGAGTAAGACACAGGAGTCCATGAGCATTAGAGCCACAGACTATATAGGGAAGACATGGTAACTATTCTATTTCTACTTTTTTAGTGATTACCTTAGAAATGTTAGTATGGACTTGTCAAAATCCAAAATTGATCAGTATTTGAATCTTCCTCTCTCTCTCAAAAATAAGGATTATAACTCTTAAACTTTAGTCATTTCCTCCCCCAATTTTTGAACAATTGTTATCATATATGTTAGTTTTATCTTGGTTTTTTTAACCTTACAAGACATTATTGTTGTCTTATAGAGTTGATGTTTTTGATCCATCCATGTATTATTGAACACTTTCTTTGCTCTTCACTTCTTGCATCTCGGACTTCTCTCTGCCTAAAGTATATTCTTTACAACTTCCTTTGGTAATTGTAAAGAGAGTATGCTAGGGATGAATCTGCTCAGATTTTGTCTGCAAATTATTTCCTCTTCTTTTAAAAAATATTTTTGCTGTATATAAAATCCTAAGTTCACAGTTATTTTCTCTTAGCATATTTAAGATATTTCAGTGGTTTCTATTATTGTTGTTGAGAGGACAACTGTCAGGATAATTATCATTCTTTAAAGATAATCTGTCTTTCCCTCTGGTTACCTTAAGATCTTCTCTTTGTCTTAGTGTTCTGCGGTTTCGTTTACAATGTGTGCAAGTGTGGATTTCTTTTTATCTTACTTGAGATTAACCGGGCTTCCTAAATGTTTCACCAATATTAAAAAATTCTCAACTGTTATCTGTTTGAATATTGTATTTGCATCATTCTTTCATTCTTCTTCTTCCAGAACACCAATTATACATGTATTTGACTGTTTCATTCTATTTTCCAGATCTGTTATCCTCTTTCATATTTTCCATCTCTTTGTCTCTCTGTGCTGCATTCAAGATTTTTTTTTCAGAACTCTCCCCTAGCTTACTAATTCTCTCCTCAGCAGTGTCTAACTAACTGTTGAATCCATAATTTTTTATTTCTAGAAATTCTCATTTAAAAATATACTTTGTCATTTTTATAGTCTGATTCTTTATTCATAATTTTATTTAATTATATTTAAATATTTCTTTTCTATTCTGTGACTGAAAATTGCAGTCTGCAATCTTCATGGGTCTGGTTCTGTTATTTCTGTTGGCTTAGTATTCATGTTGCCTTGCTTCCTTATTTATTTTATAATTTTTGAGCATAAGCTGAAATTTCTTAATCTATCATGAAGGATTACTTGAGGCCTGGGGAAAGACAGGTTCCTCTAAGGAGATGTGCATTTGGTTCTGCTAGGTACCTCTGGGACACTACCAAACTAGCATCACTTTGGTTGGGTGAATTCATGTAAGGGTTGATTTTTGATTCTAAGTTCTCAGGGAACATTCTTTTTTGACTCTCCACCTAGCTCAATGTTCAAGACAAGCAATTGTTTCTATCCTTCATGTGAGAGGTGTATTTCTAAACTACTCTAGCACTGGAACCTGTCTTTCCCCAGGCCTCAAGGAATTCTTCACTCAAGGAATCCTTATCTTTATACTGAGGTATGGCCATTTGAGGTCCTAACTTTATGGGAAGGGTCTTACTGACTCCTACCTTGGGCAGGTTCTGGGTTTCATCTCATTGCTATTAATGAGGCCATGAGGAAAAAAAAAAAACAAAGCTCAAAAATCACCCAATTCACAAGATAGGTTTGGGGCTCTGCTTACCTTTATAACTTAGTTTTGGGCCTCTGAGAATTCCTTGATAACTTGCTGGATCATGAACACATTTTTTAAAAGACTTTTTTATATGTTATTCAGTACATGAAGTTCTTTCCTGCAGGAATATCAGTCAAGGTAGCTATTCCACCATACTGTAAGAAATGAAAGTCCACATAAAAGCATATGGTATATAAATGTTGAATAGTCTGATATGGTTTGGTTATATGGAACAGGAGGACAACAAGATTGCAGCTAGGGGTATACCCAAAAGCTCAGTAGAGACTCTTCTTGAATGTCATTCTGCATTTGAACTTGATCCAGCAGATAATGGAGGTGCTTCCAAATTTGGACCATCAGACCCATAAAGTTTTTCATACACTAACATTTTAGGATTCTATTACTGTTTCCCTTTAAAGTCGTGTTACTCAAAATGTAGCCAAGTTCCACTTGCATCAGAAACACCTGGTTCATTTATCAAAGTTTACAGATTCCCAAGTCCCAGCCCAAACCTACTGAATCAGTAACCTCAGGGAGGGTGGGCAAGGAAAGGGGGAATGGCCAAGAACTGATAATCTGAATTTTAATAGGCTTGCAAGTAAATGTTATGCATACTAAATTCTGAGAACCTGTGTGTTAGAGCAGTGCTTTTCGAACTGCTAATGAGACCACTAGTGGATTGGGAAATCATTTTTCAGTGAGATGGAACAGAGCAAAAACTCACAGTGTGTCTCTTGCTATAAGAATGAGTATTATTTCATTAAACCTTTGTTTATGTGTTATAAAGTGTGTGTGTGTGTGTGCGCGCGCGCATGTGAGCACACGAGTATGTGCACAAATGCACGCACTCTGAGCCAAGCGGCAAAATGTGCTTCATGTGTTGAGGTTAAAAAAGTTAAAGAATCATTACCTTAGGGGATGTCCTTTATATTGTTTTTAATCAGACTTTACCTGTAATTAAAATATTGTGAAGAAAAGGAATTCAATATGTTTCCCCTGACTAACTCTGCCCATAGCATGCTGAGATACATCTATGTTTTTACATATATCAATTAATTTTGGCACTTCCTGATTTAAAATTAAGTGATGAAAAAGTATTTCCATAAGCCTGATATGGGGGGAAACATGCTGTTAATTGTCACCTATTCAAGAACTCTTTTCTTATTTTCCTCAAGAGACTACAAAGCCTGTGTTCCAGCTCTCATTATATCTCAGCAACCCTATACTTAAGGAGATGAAGTATCTCAAAATCCTGGCACAACTAACTCTGAGTGGGTCCCTTTGCTGTGCAGGATTTTGTGCTACTGAGGATTATTCCCATAAATGGTCCTAGGTTGTAGCCTGGAACACCTTTTGCTATTTGGATACTTTTTTCTTTGCATCTGTACTTGCTTCAGTGGGGTCTTTATCTGTGGCCTAGTCTCCCAAAAAACAGTAAGCAAGGACAAATATAAATCCATCCACTCAAGCTTCAACACCAAACACACACACACACACACACACACACACACACACACACACACACACACACGCACTGTCTTAAATATACCTCACAAATATCAATCACATAATGCATTTATTGTTTTCAAATCCACATATCTCTAGTACTACTATTTACCTGTTTTCTTTAAATCAAATAACATTTTTATATTGAAAAAGGTTTCATAAAGGATACTTTATATTCCTTCTATAAATGGGAAACTAGCATCATTTGCCAAAAGAGAAAGTAACTGTAAAAATAGAAGTTAAGGAAGGGGAACCGAGTTATCACATTCAAGTTGGATTCTGTTACCTGCCAAGGCTCTGACTTGAATGAAGCCTGTTCTTTGTCTAAAAAAGAGACTTAAATGTTTTTTGTTAAAGACCTACTAGGATTAAATTGAATCTTTTTCTGTAAAGTTATCAAAAGGCAACAAAGATTAGAAAAAGAAATGACTTTCTCAATAGTGATTCCATTTTAAGGCTTCACAGATACTTCTTAGAATCATCTCCTGTTTCATTAGTAGCTCAAACTTTGGGAAATGACAATATAGATCCGTGGTTCTCAAAATATAGCATGTATCAGAATCACTTGCAAGTCCTGTTAGAACAGATGGCTAGGCCTCATCCTTAGAGTTTCTGATGCAGCAAGTGAGGCCCCAAAATTTGTATTTCTAGAGAGTTCCAGGTGGTGCTGATGTTGGTACAGACCAAACTTTGACACTGCATAGACAAACCCTACACATCCTTCACAACTCTGTTTAGGTGAGGCTCTCCCTCTCTGCACTCCATGAAGCCTTCTCTGCCCTCTCTATTAACATTAAACTTTTCCTAATCTAGTTACTTCTTGTCCATCTCACTAATTCACAGTTTTTTCACCCAAACAAAACATGTCCTTATTCTCTCTTCATAAATCCCATACTTAGGAATACTTTTTGTCTATCAAACCAAACACATGTATCAAGTAATAATTCATTTCCTCATGTTTTATTAATCAAAGACAAAGGTAACTGCCAATCAGAGCTTCCAGTCAGCATGGGGTAACTGGTGTTTCTATAGTGAGTGGATATAATTCTAGCCTAGAGCAAAGAAACATGATGTTTTAGTTTAATTAGCCTATGTAACTAATCTCTGGTAAATATGAGTTCTTTTGGTTAATCATTTTTAATTACTGAAAAAAGCTCACAGGCACTCCTCATGTCTTCCCCCATTACTGCTATCTAAGACCCTTGGGGGTCTGGGAAGCTCAGGTTGAGACCACCTGGTATCTATCACTCATTTGGTAATTAATCACTGATGGTCTTCTGTCATTTCTTCTATCGTTGCCCCTTAAGAACACAAGGAACAACATCTGACACTTCTTCATAAATTTTACAGTACTGTGCTCAGGGCTTTAAAATTAGCAACTCCCCCACCCCTCGCAAAAAAAAGAAACCTATATCATTTATGTGTTTGACCATACCACAACTGTATTCAGGAGATAGCAACACAAAGAAAGAATATTTGCAGTAAAGTGGACCAGTATTTTAAATAGAAGAGTCACACTCAAAAGGTACCCTTTGAAAGAGAAAAATGAGTCAACAAAACAATTGATTTCCAAGGTTGGTAAAGCGACTCGAAAATAACTTCTCTAGGATATGATTCCATTGGATTTGCTCTGCTTGATGCCTCTTGGAAGGCTGGTAAGGGGAAAATGTTTGAAATATATCTGATTGAATCAAAAACAGAAAAACAGGATCTGGAATGATGGTAAGATCTTAATAAATCACATATACTTTTGTCTTCCTCAAGATTATGTGACTTACTTTTTCCAAAACTCTACTTAAAATTCTTGTCCTCCTAGAAGCCATCCCTGGTGGTGATTACTACCACCCCACCCTCACCTGATTCTGATCACATTTTATTCTGAATTCCCTTAGCAATATGGACTCACAGCATGTTGCACTGAAATTGCTATTGAAGACTTTTCAAGTGTGAGAGACGTGTGTGTGTGTGTGTGTGTGTGTGTGTGTGTGTTTGAGAAGGCATTCTTCTTCCCTCTAGAAAAAGCTCCCCACCCACCTGTGACAAGGACTTAAAACTTAACTATTAGAGAATAATTTCTTTATTTGATGACCTTGCTTAAGCCAGGCATCTTCTTTCAAAATGCCAATAACAGTAACTTATTATCCATCATTAATCTGTTGGTGCCACTTCCAGCCCTTTGCTGATGAATGGGATGCTCAAATGTTATTGCTAGTACTGCCTTGAATAGTTCCACCACAGGAATGCCAAGAAAATCTTCTGACTACTGATGACTCTGGAAAAGATGCAAAAAGCCAAGGTTTAAGGTTGTTGTCTTATTTATTCCAAAGACTTATTAGATTTAGCTAATTATACAGATTATCAAAGTAAAAGATCTTATGGGTGCCATGTGATAGTCTACCCCATCATTCATGCCTGATTGAATAACATAGTTAAAACCCAAGGAGCTCTTCCTCTAATAAAGTCCCTGCTCTGGTCCGTTGCTACGGCAACTTAGGGCTGTCGTCCAAGATGATAGCAAATACATTAAATATTGCAGGAAATCCATTTTGTCCCTGCTTTAGTGACCTCAGATCCAAAACTGTATTTGATAACACACAAGTTTAGAAAGAGTATTGCTTGCGCTATTTATTTTTCTTTTTCGACATGGAAAACAATCATATTTATATTCTCTAACACAGTGCCATCCATGTAACAGGCAATGAAAAATATTAGAGGGAAATTAGTTATATGTTGTACACTGACCACACACATTTATTGCCTTTTACCTGAGACCCCACTAACATGACAGTAAAAGAATAAAAAAGGAGCACATTCACATAGACAAAGAAAATAGGAAATGATACCACAGTAGGCAAGAGATTTCCATTATTTTTATTTTTAGCTCTCTTTTTTCTTGTGATAAAATATACATAACATAAAATTTGCCATTTTAACCATAAATAAATGTACAGTTCAGTGACATTATATACATTCACCTTGTTGTGCAACCATTGCCATATCCATCTCCAGAACTTTTTCTTCTTCCCCAACTGAAACTCTCCTCATTAAACAATAACTCCCTACTCCTCCCTTTCTTCAGCTCATGGTGGAGTACTCTATCTAGAATACTGGTTACTATTCTACTTTCTGTCTCTATGTATTTGACTACTGTAGGACCTCATAAAAGTGGAATTAGATAATATTTGTCCTATTGTGTCTGGCTTATTTCACTTAATATAATGTCTTTCTCAGGCTTCATCCATGTGGTAGCATGTGTCAGAATTTCCTTCCCTTTTTATCTCCTACTGAATCAGACTGTATTTTATTTTCAGCTGTTTTGGTATATAATTGACAAAATTTCATTCCTTTTTGAGGCTAAATAATATTCCATTGTATGTGTATACCACGCTTTGTTTATCCATTCATCCATCAGTGGATATTTTGGCTGTTTCTACCTTTTAACTGTTGTGAAAAATGCTGCCATGAACATTGGTGTACAAATATTTATTCGAGTCCCTGCTTTCAAACTTTGGCAATATAGCCAGAAATGGAATCACTGGATCAAACAGTAATTCTATGTTTAACTTTTTAAGAAACCATCTAACTATTTTCCACAGCAGCTGTACCATTTTACATTCCCACCAACAATGTGCAAGGGTTCCAATTTCTCCACATCCACCCCAACACTTGTTTTTGTTGTTGTTGTTGTTGTTGTTGTTGTTGTTGTTGTTGTTGTTGTTGTTTTTATAACAGCCATTCTAATGGGTATAAAGTGATATCTCAGGGTGGTTTTGATTTTCATTTTCTTAATGATTAGTGATGTGGAGAAGCTTTTCATGTGTTTATTGGCATTTGTTCCATTCATTTTTGAAAGATGAAAAGCAGATGGAGGAATGGTAATCACCTTAGCAGAGCAAGGCGGGTTACAGATGAGAAGCAAAATGATTTGCCCCACAGAAGCTCTGAAAGATTCAGGCTGTGAGGGAGGGGTGGACCAGGATGAAGATCAGGGCTGAAAACATCCTCTGCCCCAACAGCCAAGCAGTTTACTCTTCATCCAGGCAGGAGAAGGGAGGCTTAATCCCTGACAAATTTGAACTAGTGAGGCCCATGCTTCCGGAACAACTAGCACAGTAGCCAGCAGGAGTGAGGGAAGGTCGGAAAATGGGGAGACTAGGGAGCTCATTCTGAGCAGTGGAACCCCAGTCCTCTTCCCTGACTCTGCTCCCAAAATGCAGGCAACGAATGTTACTCCTAGGCAGAGGATGAAAGGATTCTTCTCATAAGAAACTGAACTTCCCCAGGGGAAGAAAACCATTGATAATGACATTTGGGTTTCCCCTAACAAAACGGCAAGATCCCCCACCAGAAACCCAGCAGTGAAAGCCCCCATTTAATAAGTTCTGCCTATGCACATAGGACTTCCAATTAGGTTTTGTGCATTACTCTAAAATATGAAGTAATAACTAAGGGTCACCAGACATTTGAGGAAAGCCTCCATCATAAAAGACAGAGACCAAGAAAACCCAAAAAAATAAATAAATAAAAATAAAAAATTGAAACAGGAAGAAATATATGATGCCAAGAACAGAAGAAAGCTTCAAATAAAAATAATTAATAACTCAGAGTTAAGAGAAGATATTCCAACCATCTATCTAAAAAGTGAACAAACAGAATACTATGAAAAATAAAAAGAGCCCTTGGAAATTAAAAATGATAGCCAATATTAGAAAGTTAAAAGAAGTAATAAAAAGGCATAATGATGGAAAATAATAGGGATAATACAAGGATAAAACATTTAAGGAATGAATTTAATCAATGTCCAAGTAAAAAAGACAGGGGAGAAGATTATCAAAGAAATAATTTAAGAAAATTTCCTGGAACTGAAGAACATGAGTCTCCAGTTGAAAGGACAAGAAATGAAAAAAGACCAATGCCAAGTTTTAGTATATGAGGGATACAGAGAAGAACTAGAAGTGTCAAGATACATAAGTCACATACAAAAGAATAGAATTTAAAGTGGTTTTGGACTTCTCAAAATGACCCTAGAAGCTGAGAAGACAATGGAACAATACCTTCAAGAGAAAATAATTTTGCAACCTGACTTCTAGATAGGCAAACTGCAAATCCTGAGTAAGGGTAGGAAAAAAAGACATTTTCATTTCAGATAAACAAGGACTCAAAAAATGTATCTCCCACATAGCCTTTCTTAGAAAGCAACAGAGGGAAATGTGTCATCAGAACAAGGAGCTAAAACAAGACAGGGACCCAGGAAACAGGGGCTCTAACATAAAAGAGAAGCAAAGAGCACTTCCAGAGTAACAGCTAGGTGACAGTCCAAAGGGAAAACCTGTCTATACTGAAGCAGGAGGAGTTGAAGGGGGAAAGCTAACACAGAGTAGAGTATATAACTAAGCATGAAAAACTACTGATAGGCTGTTACAATTCTAATGGGAAAGAAAAAGACAGGTACACAGAAAATAATGCAAGTAAAACAAATTAACAAAAAAATATTTTCAACTCCTGGAAAAACAAAAAGTTAAGCAAGGAAGGATATATAACCACAGTACACTTTTTGGCTTTGCAATGTGTAATAATTATATGAACATAACATAAAAATCAATAAATATTGATTCAACAAAATATTATTCTCTGATATAGGAGTTTGCAGGAAAGGGTAGGGCCAAGTAATGTACAGACATTTTTATTTCAGGTAATAGCCAGTCAGTAAGTGATTTCTAAAACTGATAAGTCAAGAAACAGCAGTATCAGTATTTTATTTTGATAAATACCAATAAATATCTTGATAGTCGCAATTGAAAACTTTTGGGAAAATGATGGCCTAATGAATCGTCTCTGATTTAGGATTCTTTTTGTAGAAATGGTATAGATTCTTTCTTCACCAGGTTCCCACAGGCAGGATGGAAGCATAATAGTCAAGAGTACAGGCTCTGGATTCAGACTTCCTGAGTGCTCAGCTTGACTCTGCCACTTCTTATCAGCAGGGTGAATTTGGACAGGTTAACTCATCACTCTGCCTCAGTCTTATTTCATATGTAAAGCAGGAAACATAATAGTACCTACCTAATAGGATTATCATGAGAATTAAGTACTGTATATAAAGCACTTAGCATTCTGCCTGGCACACTGTACACAATCATAAAGTATTAGTGATCATTATTATCATTCCCGTTTATGGTCCTATACCACCCCTGCCACCTTTCAATGTCTTTCCAAAAAGATCTCTCTAATAGAGCTGTAGGTGAAGGACTCAGGATACGTAACTGGAATTCAATCACTGCTCCTTGAGTTATAAATAGCTAGATCCTAAATGCAAAGCTATGTGGTCTTGGTACCTTCCTCCACCCTGCTATTTTTCTGCTTGGGATAAGGACAGATGACAATTTAGGGTAATAGTATAAGAAATAGTTAATAGCAGGAGCCTAAAGTCAGACTTGGGTCAAATTCTGGTTTCCCACCTATTAACTACATGAGCATAAGCTAATTACTGGATTCTACGGGCTGAATTGTGTGCCCTCAAAATTTGTATGTTGCAGTTCTAATCTCCAGTACCTCAGAATATGATTATATTTAGAGACTGAGTCTTTAAAGAGGTAATTAAGGTAAAATGAGGTCATATGGGTGGACCCTCCATGTTGGAACATGAAGGTGTCCTAATAAGAGGAGATTAGGACATAGACAGACACAAAGGGAAGACCATGTGAAGATAAGGAGAAGATAGCCATCTGCACACCAAAAAGGGAGGCCTAATAAGAACCCAACCCTGCCAATACCTCATCTTGAACTTCCAGCCTCCAGAACTGTGAGGAAATAAGTGCTTGTTGTTTAAGCCTCCCAGTCGGTGATACTTTGTTCTGCCTGCCCCAGAAATCTAATACACTTGATCTCAGTTTTCTGAAAGGTAAAATAGGAATATATATGCTTCATGAGATCATTGTGAGGATTAAATTGCGTAGAAAAGTACATATTACAGCACATACTATGTAGGCTAGTCTGATTATTGTGTTATTATTACTATTAAAACACTATTACTCTGGTCTTTCCACACAGTAACAGAAGAAAAGAGAGAAGTTGAGTGACTACTCAATCACAATGATTGAAGTTATTACAATGACTTTATAATTCATCTTCAGGTCTTTATTCTTGCCCTCTTCAATCTGCCTCCACAATACTGTCAGAGGTTCTTTCTGGAATAAACATCTGGCTGTGATATGTAGTATCCAAAGATGGCCTCAAACATATCCACCCCTCCCCATATGCACATGTCACTCCTCCCACCAGAGATGGACCTCAGGTCCCCTCCCTGTGAATCTGGGCTGTGCCTATGATCACTTTGAGCAGTGTGATATAGAGAAAATGACATCCTGGGACTTCTGAGTCCAGGAATTAAGAAGTCCTGGCAGCCACTGAGCCACCAAAAAGAACAGGCTACTCTGCTAAACAGAGTGGTCATGGAAAAAGGCCCGAAGGGAAGGAGAGAAGCCACATGAAGGAACACCAAGGTGTTAGATATCTAGCCTCAAGCCTCAGCTTCAGCCACTACTTCACTGCTACTGCCTGAGACCCCAAGCCAGGCCAGTATAGGAACCACCCAGCTGAGCCCCAGCTAACCCATGGATCACGAGATACAATAAAATGATGTTGGTTTAGCTGGTAAGTTTGGGGTGTTTTGTTATGCAGCAAAAGATAACTGACGCTGACCATGACACTGCTCTACTTAGAACCCTTGGCTCTCCATAATCAAATTTCCATAACCTTTATGAGCTGTGTGACTTAGACAAGTTACATAATTTCTCCGCACATCATTTTTCCCATCTGTAAAGCAAAGGTAATAATAGTACCTTCTTCAAAGGATTGCTTGAAGTTTTAGAAATAATACACATAAGACACTTGGAACAGTGTCTGACAGATAGTAAATGCTCAATATGTGTTAACCATCATCATTTTTGCCCTGCCACTCACTAGCCAACTCCCCAACCACTCCCTCTGCATGCTTTGGGGTACAGTCACACTAAAATACTTTTTTCCCAATGTGTCACACTTAATAACTCTTTATCTTTGTACATTCCATTCTTTCTGCCCAGAATGTCCTTCACCCACCTTGTCTGCCTAGAAAATTGCCATGTCCTTCTGTAAAGCCTTCTTAGATCTCCCCAAGGCCCCAACAGCTGACTGGCCTTTTCTCATGAGAAGAACCTAGCATTCTAGAACTGGCAGGATTTCTGAGCATGTCTAGGCCGTAGTTTTAGAAGGAGAGAAGTAAAGCAGTGTCTGCCCCTGTGCTCCTAAGAGCATCTAGCTCTTATCTCTGTGGAGGGGCTTCCCACATGTTGCCACCTATGTGGCCCTGTCTGTCTCCCCAGCTAGACTCTGAGTCCTTTAAGGACAGAGCCCATGCTTGATTCATGTGCCAACAGAGCACAGCTCATAGCAATCTCTTAATACATGTTTCTGGAATGAAAGGAGCACTGGTTCTCAGCCGGAGTGGGGAGCAGGGAGGGGAGCAATTTTGTCTTGCAGGAGACATTGGCAATGCCTGGAAACATTTTTGGTTATCACATAAATGGGGGTGTGCTACTGGCATCTAGTGAGTAGAGGCCAAAGATGCTGCTAAACATCGAACAATGCATAGGACAGCTTTACCACAAGGAATTATCAGGCCCCAAATGCCAATAGAGCTGAGTCTGAGAAACTCTTGTTTTAGAGGATCATCACGTATACTCTCAGGAGTGGGCCAACTGGTTGGATGCATATATGCTAAGTAGCCTGAATACACACCCCCAACTCAGCCCTCTTCTCAGCACTTCTGGAGGCTGAGGGTACCAGGAAGGGTGCTGAGGGTACCAGGAAGGTACTGAGGGCAAATAAGGGCTTAAATCTGGTCACCTTCCCTTCTGCTCTCTGTGTTTCTGATCTAGACTCTTCTCTCATCAGCGTTCTATTTTCCCCATCTTATGTTCCCTTCCAGCTCTGACTGACATTCTATGATCCTGCAGTTGTAGGTTGGTACCTGCTGTTACTCTCTTAGCTAAAAGATATCAATGCTGCACAAGCTCTTTCACGTGCCAAGAGAGGAAAAATCCAAGATAGGCTAGCCTGCGTCACTGCAAGCTCATGTGACATCCTGAACCTCCCAGAACTTGGGTGAACTCACGTGTCTGAGATAAAAGCACCCCACCTGCCCAGGTGGGAGGCTTGCAGATTGCAGAAGAAACAGGATGGGAGAATGTGGCCCTTGAAGGCTGCGTAGCTAACTCAGCTCTAATCAGAAGAGGTCCCTTTGTCGGTCAAAGTATGTTGTGTCTCTTTGCTGGGGAGCAGAGAGACATCTGTGAAATCTGTCCCTGTGTCCCCCAAGATAAGAGTGGTAGAAAAACTCACCCTACAAAACAGTGGCTTCCATAAGAAAAAGGTCCTACAAAGGTGTGGTGAGCATAGCTGATGTCAGGGGCTTGTTTTAGTTGTTTTTGATTTGACTTCAAGAGGAAGTCAGACAGTGTAGTAGTACAAAGCCTCATCAGACAGGCCTGAGTGTGAGTCTCAGTTCTGTCACGTACTGCATGATCCAGTGTAAGTGACTTAGTCTTGTCTGAGTCTCAACTCTGAAATGCGAACAGCAATAATATCTACATTAGAGGGTTGTTCTGTGGATTAATGAGATAATGAAATCATAGGTTCGGAATGCTGCATAGATAACTGCAAGTAGACAGAAGTTATTACTCCAAAAGGATGTTATGGGATGAGTTATAGGTGAGGAATATGATGAATCATACTGTAATTCTCACATAAACTCTTATATCCAGGTAGGATGTTAGCGAATTGTAATACTGAGAGCTAACGTTTTGGTAGTTCTTATCAAGTGCTTACAACTGCTGCAAATGCTTTACATATATTAACTCAATCCTCACAAAGACCCTATGCATTAGGTACTTTATTAGTCCCATCTTATAGATCGGAAAATGAGACACAGAGGTTCACTAATTGCCCAAGGCACACTGCTGATATGGGAAGGACAAGGGTTTGGACAAAGGCGGTTTGGCTCCAAGATCCCTGCCCTTAGCAGTACACACTACCCATGAATGACTCTGGAGAGGGTAAGAAATGGGATAAGAGGTGCCCCCCGCCTCCAGCCTACCTCTGCCCTGCTCCCAAACACACTCTCCACCTCCGTATTAAAGAATGCTACAACTGCTCAGCAGGAAAGCACCTAGCTCTGCAAGCAAGGGTACAGAAGTGGCTGTAGGGGGTGGGCAAGAGACGCCCCATGGAGGTAGGAAGCAAAAGGGATTCAGAATTGGGCAAACTGGGACTACCCCAGTACCACCTCATAACTATAGGTGACTCTGGGCCCAGGGATATACTTTCTTGGAACTTTATTTCTCTCCCTCTAAAACAACCCCCTAGACATGTTCAAAATCTCTGCTAGTTCAAGAATGCTAAGTTCTCTTGAAAAAAGGTGAGTCATCCGTTAGGGCCTTGGAGGGATCACATCTCGGGGAAAGAGTGCCACCTAGCGAGCCATTCCAAGAATGTTCCAGAGCATTGGGCGGGGCTCCAATCTGGTTCCTGGTGGTTCCTGGCTCCCCCTTATTTAGCTTTGCCTTCCCTGGCAAAGTGCTTCCTCTCTCTGACTTTCAGAATTCTTACCGGTAAAATAACACCAAAAAACTAGCAACAATGATAATATTTATAATAGCTAACACTTACCCCTCTGCCATATTTTTCCACCATTTTATTTTGAAATACTAATGGATTACAAATCAATATGAATGATAAATTTTAGAAGTGATATACTATTTGTTCTGGACACTGACAAGTTGTGTAACATTGCCTCTATTTTTTCCTTTATATTTTTTTCTTTCACTTTTTTTTTTTGTTTTGATTTTGGTTTGGGGGCGTTTTTTTTTTTTTTAATGTGGTAAGAACACTTAACATGAGATCTACTCTCTTAATAGGTTTTTAAGTGTACAATATAGAATTGTTAACTATACTACACTATGTTGTACAGCAGATCTCTAGGACTTATTCATTTTGCACAACTGAAACTTTACGCCCATTGATTTAACTAACATTTTTTGAGTGTTTATTATATGATAGGCCCTGTTATGATATTACCTACATTAACTTATTTAATCTTCCAAATAACCATGCCAGAACAGTACAGAAAGACTGCACAGCTCACTACACTAACCCACAAGAGAGTGCACCAATTAGAAAAGTCTACAATACTTTTGTCTCGTTGCCTCTGAGAGAGCAAGATGGGTCATCGGCAACTGTACTGGAGCCATCTGAGAAAATATGGCCAGGGATCTCGTTCTTGCCGCGTCTGCTCAAACCAGGATCTGATCCGGAAATACATCCTCAATGTGTGCTGCCAGTGTTTCTGTCAGTACGCAAAGGACATAGGCTTCATTAAGTCGGACTAAGTGAACTTCCATGAATGGGTCATTCCAAGCATCTACTGCAGAGACAATGCTAGCTCTTTGTATATAAAATAAAAACTTCAAAAAAAGAAAAAGAAAAAAAAAAGAAAGAAAAGTCTACAATAATGACATGTGTAAGGTGATTTATATTTGATTAACGTGACCCCAGTGAATTCTCACAACCACCCAAGTGATCAATGTTATCTTCATTTTATAATAGGAAAACGGAAGACCACTCAGTCAACACATATCCGCCTGTGTGTGCCCAGCCCTGGAGGTACTCAAGGTCCACATCCTCTCAATGTCTTCTATCTGGCAGGAAAGGGAGATACACGTGAGTACCCATGGGATGAGTATGTGCTATAGAAAAACCTAGGAACCACAGGAGCGTCCCTCAGTCTAGCAGGGGAGAAATATCAAAAATGATTACTAAGTCCAGGGTCACACGCTCCAAAGCTTGGTGTATATGCCCCATTCCAGGACCCAGCACACAATTTATAGACTTGTTTGTCCACTCCAGGAGTCCACATTAGTATCTGACCTCCTTAAGAATGGCACCTGTGTCCTAATCACCTTTGGGCACCAAGCCCCAGCATAGGGATTGGCGCACAGTAGCTGCTCATAAATACTGTTTTTCCAGTGAAAGCCCCTCCCTACTCCTCATCCATAGCCAAATGCCCTCCCTCCTTCATTTCCTCAGACCTTCCTCTCCTTCTCAATAATACACAAAGATCAGGACAATGTCTCCTAGACAAGGCCATAATTCTCCAACCAGAGAAGGTACATTAATGTTAACTATTCTAAGTGTAATAGAAAGAAAATGTGGTGGGGGGATGGAAAGGAGATTAACAGTCTTCAGATACTTACTTTGTGCTCAGCATTCTATCTTTATTATCTTAAATCTTACAACCCTGGGAGGTAGGTAGTAGGTGGCAGAGCTGAGATTTGAACTCTGGCAGCCTGGCTTCACCCTCCTGTACCATGTCACCATATTCTGCTACCCCTTGGCCCTTTCCTCTAAGCTTCAGTGAGTGGCCACTGCTATTGTCAGAGCTCAAGGCTTCTCCTCCTCCACACTCAGACCTTCCTAGAATCAGAAGATTTCTCTAGCAGCTCCATGCTCACTCCCTAAAGGCCACAAAGCATCTTCCCGGGGTTTCCCATTTCCAGTTTCCAGCCCCTTGTTCCCGAAGAAACTCCTAAGGATGCAGGGGTTCAGGTGAAGTCCACTGAGCTGAACGAACTAATAAAACTGACACTTGAAAGATACCATTTTTCACCTGCTCACCTGAAACAAAATCTGTGAGGATGATAATAATAGCAACAACAATGCATAGCCTTCACTGAGCTCTTCCTCAGCGCTGGCCTTCTGATAAGCCTTGCTCAAACATTATCTCATTTAATCCTCACAACAAGCTTCAGATGTATGTACTGTTTCATTTCCATGAGGTAAGATTCTTAAGAACAGAGCTACGTTGGTTTGGGTCTTGCAAGAAGCTGAGGCTAAGACAGAATTAAATAAGTAACTTATTGGCAAAAACACTTAAGAAAGATAAAGGAGGAAGGAGCAGAAGTAGGCAGGAAAACCTCTGACCCTGATGCAGTTCTTACACTTATGGAGAGAGAAAGTGAAGGAAAGATTAAGTGAGAAGCACCCCAGGCTGCAGTGCCCTAGTACTCCCACTGAGCAGTAAAGGGAAGCTGAAGCTAACTCTTCCCCTTACAGGAGATTCTCAAAGTTGCTCTGAACAGCTTGAACCCATGGCTGCCACAAAAGACTTGACTTCCCAGAACCTAGAATAGTGCCTAGCACATTGCATTCAATAAATATTTATTGAATCGATCGGTTACTCAAATTAATCCCCTTTTATGTATAAGGAGACTTAAGTGAAGAAAAATTGAGTGACTTGTCCAAGGTCACACAACTGATAAGTACCCCAGCCCAGATTTGAGTCCCAGTTTTCTAACTCCATAGCCCACACACTTAAGGCTGTGTGCCTCTGCACCCTGGCCCTCCTTGCCTCCTTCCTCATCCCTGCACTGAGCACCCAAACAGCACCCGCTGTCCTACCAGGATTTTTTTCTTATATTTTTTCACTTACTCACTCATTAATTCATTCATTCATTCATTCAGCAAATTTATCCCAGATACTGCACAGGATACCTGGGTAACATGGTCCTATAAAAAGGTCCCTCCCTTTGAGAAGCTCACAACCTGGTACAGGGAGGCAGTCACATAACAAAGGATTAGTGTGCAAAGCGACACATGTTACAAAGGCAGGGCAGTGCCCAGAATTAAGTCTCAGGGGCTGGAGAGCTAAGAAGTAGGGCAGAAGCTCACATAGTCCTAGCTAGCTTCTCCCACTGCCCACCTCACCCCTTGCCCCAGCCAGGACACCAAACTGCTGGAAGAAGTTTAACCTCTGAACACACAGGCCAGCCAGGGGACATGGGGGCTGGAAATGCTGATTGCATGAAATCGCTTTAAGGAGGTAATGGTAGCAAGCCTGGTAACCATGGTTACACACAATTCAACTCACCAATGTGGAGGGAGATGGCCAGCCTGGAAATCCACCATACAACTTTTTATCAACTTAATATAGGCTACATCTAAGGAAAAGATTGAAAGAGGCCTTTAAAAGTCCATCATATATTTCTTTGAAAGCCATTTAGAAACTCCTATTAGAGGTCCTAAACAAAATGTCAGTGATCAAAACAGCAGAGACCAAAAAAAATAAAAAATAAAAAGTCTACAGAGATGATACTTTTGTAAAATAGAAATATGTTCCAAACAAAGAAAACAAGGAAACCTTAGGAGGGGCAAATTTGAAATTAAAAAATTAAAAAATTCCTTAACCCTTGTTGCCAGAATTGGAATTTCATGAAATTGAATGTGTACGTTTACAAAATGCGATTTTAAAAACTCAGGTTATAGCCCAGTCCTGTTCACTGCATCACACATGTATACTTGGTGAGAAACGACTGAAGGTTGTTCACTAAAATGTTAAGAGTGGCACCCTGTGGATGGCGGAATTTTAAGAGACTTTTACACTCTTTACATTTCTCTGTGTGTTTGGATATTTTAAAACAAGCATATATCATTTGTAAAATTTTTCAAAAAGTGTATAGTTGTTTTTACTTTGAAAAACAAAGTCATCAGAAAGAACACTGAAATGATTCCAAAAGCATTGGATAACAAGGAGAGAGAAAGAAGATGACAGTGCAAGAAAGACTGTCTAATAGATATTTTCTGAACATTTAACAAAGGAAGCATTGATCACTGAGAGCTGATTGTTAAATGAGACTCAATGAGTAGATTTCAGGGTTCTCTCTAGAATGTTTTTAATGACTGTAATACCATGTGCCTAGCATATGATAGGTGTCCAGCAAATATTTTTTGCATGAATCAATCAACAATCATGTTGACAGAATACCAGTTCTTTATAGTTTTCTCTCTGTACCTTTCAAATTCAGGTGAATGGCACTGGTTCAACTGTTTGATTTACTAGATCTCATTTTCTTTTACTAAAAAGGTCAGTAGTAACTCCAAAATTTATACCAGATGGAGCTTAAAGGCAGCGGTCTAGCTGAGGATTCAGTTTGGGGACCTGTATTGAAGCCGTATTTACACAGTACCTTAAATAAGACTGAGATGATGCCAGTTGTTCATATCAAAAGAAGCAGAGGCTGATGGAAATGATGAGGAAATATAATCTCCTCAAGTGACCCCTTGGCTCTACCAAGGGACAAAGCTCATCAAATAGAACATTCTTGACCTGGCCTCTCTCTACTCCAGTCCAAACCCATAGCCCATCAACTATGTATATATACCCTTGCCTCACTCTTTCAGTGGGTTTAGAAACCAGGATACCTGAGCTTCTAGCGGTGGCCCCCAATGAGCCTCACATCCTGTATTCAAATCCTTGTATATGGTCCCCACCCACATTGACTCTGGGCTTGGCCATGTGGCTTGCTTTGGACAATGGAACATTAGCAAGTATAATGCAAGCGGAGGCTAGATAAGCACTTGAATACTGGTGCTCATCCTCTTGAAATGCTCCCTTTTGGGACCCAGTTGCTGCATAAGATGGTTGGGCAAGACAAGTGAATGATAAGAAACCACATGAGGAGAGAGGCCCACATATTTTAGTGTCCTGCCTGAGCAGCCACATGAGGGGCCACAGTGACCCAGCAGACGAATTGCCTTGTCTAACCACAGAATCATGAGAAATAATAAATTGTTATTTTAAGCCACTAAGTTTTAGAGTGGTTCCATATGCAGAGGTAAATCACTGAAATAGCCTCTAATCCCTATTTGCCTGTCAGCTCCACTACCCTCTTTCCTCACTTGCTTCATGTACCACAGATAACCTTGAGAATGTTTCCCTCCTGTTCAGTTCCTTCCTGCCCCCCATCCCTAACATTATACTGCTCTATAGAGTATCCTCTAATCCTGGGCTCCAGACAGAATCCAGTGGACTAAAACCAATGCCATTCATTTGAAAGGAATTGATATAAAACTACATGGAACTGGTATTCTGCCAACATGACCATTCACTGATTTATGCAACAAATATTTGCTAAGGACCTATTATGTGCTAGGCACATGGTATTACAGTTATAAAAAACATTCTACAGAGGACTGAAATCTACTTACTGAGTCTCATTTAACAATAAAAGAACCTGGAATCACCATGTAGAGGCTAAGAGTGGAAAATGAATGACAGCTAAGCAGAAGAATGGGTCAACCAGGGTCTTCAGTGACATCATCTGAGTGGTTGGCTCAGGCCTTATCTGAAACTAGGGCTAACTCTGGATTTCTCAGTTATTAGAGATGATACATTCCCTGGACTGTTCAAGCTGGTTGCATAGGTTTTCTGTTCTTTGCAACCAAAAGATTCCTGAATGATACATACAGTGACACTTCCAGATTTATAAAGCATACCTGAACTTCAGTTGGTTAATAACTAATTGTGATACACTCTAGGAAGATAACTGTGAAAAGGTGGAATATGAAGAAAAGAGGCTGATGAACTTCAATATGTATAAAATACAAAGTAATATACTTAAGGGAAAAAAATCCACATTCATAAAACGTGAGCTATTAATGACAACCTGGGAAAGAAACCTTAACATTACTGTAAACCAAGGGTCAACAAACTCTTTCTGCAAAGGGTCAGCTAGTA
This sequence comes from Pteropus vampyrus, assembly GCF_000151845.1. Lineage (NCBI taxonomy): Eukaryota > Metazoa > Chordata > Mammalia > Chiroptera > Pteropodidae > Pteropus > Pteropus vampyrus. The sequence continues at coordinate 3,273,135 of NW_011888952.1, read as the reverse complement.
AATATTTGAACTTTACTAGCTACACGGTCTATTGAAACTACTCAACTCTGCCATTGTAGTACAAAAGCCATAGGCATACAGAAATGACTGAGTGTGGCTGCATTCAAATAAAACCTTATTTTTGGACACTAAAATTTGAATTCCATATAATTCTCACATGTCACGAAATAATATTCTTCTTTTGTTTTTGTTTTCAACCATTTAAAAATGTAAAATCCATTCTTAGGTTGCAGGCTCTACAAAAATGGGCCACAGGCTGGATTTGGCCTACAAGTCATAGTTTGTCTACCCCTGCTATAAAGGATTTCCTAAAGTTAACGATGTTGGGGCTGGGTGGGGGATGTGGAGACACGGGTGAAGGAACATCCATGAACTGCCATAACCTACCCTGCCAAAATGCCAAGAATGCTTTCCTTGTGTCATCTCCCTGCCATTGGGATTGAAAAGAAAGTAACCATGACACTTTGCTATTTCTAAAATAACTGACACGAATGCAAAGTCCTCCACTTACCCATGCATAGACTTCAGTTGGACATGTCAATGAGAGTTGAGCAAACACTGTGATTTTTTGGCTCAAAAAAATAAACACTCTCGTAGTAGAACTGGTCGCAAGCACAGGGCTCAAATGATGTCATCAGGACCAGTTTCTCTCCATTTCTCAGCTCTATTTTCAACAGAATTGGCTTCATTCATCCTCAGGCTTTTCAAAGGCCCCCAGCCTCTGCCAGCAGCTTCAGGCTTTCACCTCAGGGTGTCAAACTGACTACCATGCTTCTAGCTCCACCTTTTCGTACACTTAAGTAGCAATGAGAGTAAGGCATCTACCTTTCTCCCACCAATTCCCAAAAAGAGTTGGCTGCGTCATGTGCCCATGCCTAAACCAATCACTGTAGTTTGTCCCGCTAAGAAAGGATTTGATACTTTGATTGGCCAGGTGGGGATCATGTGTTCCAGGCCTAGAGCTAAGAGTGGAGTCTCACAGAGATCACATGGCTGAGAGGAGAAAACACAAACTAGGCTGGAATCAGAAGGAAGAGGAATGGGTGCCAGAGGAACAGACAACGACCTGTTACACCAAGTTTAGTTCCACAGCCTGGCCTTGAGAAACATAGCCAAAGAGATAAATAATAGTCTTGATTGAAGAATGTTTTATTCCTTCTGCCACATTTCCTAATATTCAAAAATAAATGGTAAAATAATATTCAAAAATAAATGGTAAAAAAAAGAAATGGAAAATCAAGTTGTACAAAATATATTTAAACCACTGAAACATATGGTAGCCTAATTGATGATAATGATTTTTCAATATAGTTTACTTTCAGGATTAAAAAAGAAGAAGAATATAATGCTATTAACATATACCTTTAAAAGAACATAAAAAGCAGGATAAAATTAGAGAAGGGAAAACAGAGATGAATGTCTACTATCAAAAACCCATTTCAACAGACTCCAAAGCCTGTCTGATTCCTCTCTGGTAATGCAATTTTGTCCTGTCAAATATTTCATGAAAGTGAGTCACTGGCTAGAGCCAAAAAAACAGGGTTTTTTAGATGTAGTGATTTGTCCCATGTTTTTTTAAGAGCTGGATTTTTAAATTGACCCAATATTTTTGTCCATCTGTAAGAATGCATTATATTTGCTTAGAAGTCAGCTACCCAAGCAATTTCTAAAATATTAAAGAAATATTTGATTTAATAATTGTTCTTCCCTTTAACTACTTCCTGCTAAGCATCTTAAAGCTGGAAGGGAGGTTGGATGAAGGTTTCTGTAGCTTTTTTTCAAGCCTGAGAAACTGGGACTTCCCTACATTTCAAAGCACAAAGGCCTATTATTCAAGGGAAGGGTCAGGGAAGCAGAGCGATTCAATTTAGTAGGCCACCGTGTACTTCTCCCTTTCTCCTGCCAAATCAAGGCTCACCCCAGTCCCAAGTGGCCAGCAAGTGGGGGCAGTCCTCTGTGAAAAAGTGAAAGCAGTCGAGGAAAAAGAAAAAGCAGCCAGCCAGAAGAGCCTGGGGAGCACTCATTATATTTGAATAGGCCAGTGAAAGGGGCCTTTGCTGAGCGCTTGGGTGGGGCCACTCCATTCACTCTTCCATTGTAAATTCCATCTGTGTGCTATCATTTCCTGACCCAGAAACAAGGAAATATTTAGGCCATAAATTTCCCCGGGGACCTTGCCTGGCCACAAAATAGTTCCCTCTGAAGTTCACCGGCTCTTTGCGATTTAGTAAAGATTTAAGATCATTTAGTAAAGATTTAAGATCACCTATGAGTCTCTCTCCCCATTTACTAAAGTGTCTCCTCCCCATTTCACTTATTTCTCTCCAGGAACTGGATCTTCAATGAAGTGAAATAAAACTGAGATGGTTATAGGAAAACTCTGGGGAAAGTCAGAAGCTCTCCTGTCCTCATATGAGAAGCTTAAAATATCTGACTGGCCCAAACCAAAGTTGATGCTTGTCAAGTGTCAAATGGTAACTTGACTGTGTTTGAGTAAGTCAGAGAAACAAGACATAAGAAGAAAAAAACAGAAATGATGTAGACAGTGGCTCTCGAATTCTAGCATGCACCAGAATAACCTAGAAGGGTTTCTGATTCAGTAATTCTGAGGTAAGTCCTGAGAATGTGCATTTCTCACAAATGCCCAGTGGCGCTGATGCTGCTGGTCCAGGGCCCATACTTTGAGAACCCTTGATGTGGTGTGTGGCTGTATCAGGCCTCAGACATCAAGCAGGACATTGGATGTATTCAAAGGCTCAATAACATCTGAATTCAAACTTTGTAAATATAGTCTGGTGCCTACATACAGACACTGGCTAAATGCCTTCTATGGTAGTGGTTATGGCTCTCGATCTACCATACAAAAGAATGTTTTTATAAATCAACTTCATTTTCAGCCCCAGTTTGATCAGAGTGTCAAAAAAAACCTGACCTCAGTTAATTTGAAGTCTTCCTCCCACTTTCAGGGAATGCCTCTAGGGCCTGGCTATTTACGGAGAATCATGGTTGAGGGATATATTCTAGTCCTTGCTGACATCTGTCCATGTGGCTGTCAGTTGGAATCACCATCACCTTGTCTGGCCCATAGGCTTCAATCCTCACTGATCATCACTGACATGTCACCCCCAGAGGGCATGAACCCTTCCAGCTGGCACCATTTCTGGGTCACACTTGAGAACTCGGAATCTGCTGGCCATGTCCTCTCTGCTCCCAAGGCTCTACCCAGAAAGCAGAAAACAGGGCCCCCTCTCTCTCTCCCTGGACTTACGGAACCTCTACTTTCATCACACCCCCTCTGTCTCTCCTCCTTCCCAGCCCACCCCTCTCCTCTGCTCAGAATAGTGGAATCTTTGCCAGTCTGAGGGAGAATCAATCAA
>NW_011888952.1:3251095-3269010 GCF_000151845.1 Pteropus vampyrus | reverse complement strand
ATATGTGGGATATAAACCTAAAAGCGACAAATGAACAGGATAAACAAACAGAGACTCATGGACATGGACAATGGACTAGTGGTTACCAGAAGGGAGGGTGAAAATAAAAAAATAAAATGTTAAAAAAAAATTATGTATATATAGCATGAAAAAATAAATAAATAAACTGACATTAAAAAGAAGGAGAAGAAAGGCAGAAAAGGAGGCCCGTCAATGGAGAGGCATGGCCCAGCACACTGATCAGTGGATGTGTGTGAGGAAATTACTTGACCCAAGAGATACTATTAAACCAAAATGTGGGTGGTAACAAGGCAGAATAATAAAATAAACCAAGAGACAGGCTACAAAGGAAGTGAGGGGTTAACAGGTTTATAAACACCAGAGACTGAGTCAAGAGACCCAAAAGTCAATACCACAGGTCAAGGAGTAATTATTTCCTGAAAATGAGAGACAGGTTAGGAGTCCAGATAATTAAGACCAAAACCAAAGTGTTCTGTGCCCCTCAAAATCCAGAGCAGACTAGGAATCAAGGATGAGGAGAGTCATGGGAAAAACTAAGGCCTCAGCACAGGAGCTAGACCTTAAACAATGAAAGAGTGTGTGTTTGCCTTTGTGTGTCCTGGAAAACTCAAGAGCCTACAAGTGGAGAAGGGACATGATTGTAGAATGAAGATATAGCTGAATGGAAAGCCAGAACAGGAATGAGAGAGCAGAGATTAGAGAATGTCCTCAAAGTCAAAGCATAGGGAACAGCTGTTGTCTTTGTCTAGCATGTCCTCCTCTGACAACAAAGTCCATCTCATCATTTTGAGGAACAAATTCCCCCAACATTAGTTCATGGGTTCAAGAGGGACTGACTACCTGGCCAGGCCAGGATTTAGTGTCACAGTGATTGGCTCAAGGGTGAGTCCGTGACCCAGGATAGGCCGATCAGCATTGCTATAGCCTGAATGTGTGTGTCCCTACCAAATTTACATATTAAAATCCTAACCCCCATAGATGATATTAGCACGTGGGACCTTTAGGAGGTGCTTAGATTATCAAGATGGAGACTTTGTGAATAGGATTAGTATTTTTATAAAAGAGAGTACACAGAGATTGCTTACCCCTTCCGCCATATGAAGACACAGCAAGAAGATGCCACTTATGAACCAGGAAGCAGGTCCTCACCAGCTACCACACCAAATCTGCCAGCACCATAATCTTGGACTTCCAGCTACCAGAACTATAAGAAATAAATTCTTGTTGTTTATAAGCTACCCAGTCTATGGTGTTTTCTTATAGCAGCTCAAAGAGACTAAGACAAGCATCAGCATCGGCACTTTTCTGGAGAAAAGAGGCAACCTGGACTATTGGGCTTGCTAAGCCAGTAGAATGTAAGCTTAGAACTGGTGCCATCCATCTGGACTGCCTCCTGGGGAGAGCTTGCCTGAGACTAAATCCAACAGAGCAGGAAGTAAGGCTGAAATACAGAGGCAGACCAGAAAAGAAACTGCATTCTAAGAACATTCTTTGAGGCCCTGGATCCTATCATGACAAATTCATCCCTATGAACTTCTCAGTTAAGTGAACCAAATAATTCCCTTTTTTGGTTATCTGTCACTTTCTGAAAGAGTCCTTGATAATTCACTGTGCATAAAAATCTGCACTGAATACTTAAAATATGGACAGAAGCACTGAAGGCACAACACTGTTTTAAGGAATTACACAAAGACTAACCCCTTAATGTACTTCTCCTCAGCTTTTTCTGTCAGAGGTCTTATCTCTGGGTCTAGTCAAATCTCTCATTGACTAAGAGAAGTTGTTTTTAAGACCCAGTGAAGGGCATAGAGGTTAAGATTCCAAGTTAATTCTCTCCAACCAGCACCTATTTATTGTGGGCATGCTGAACAATGTTAGCTCCCAACACTACCAATGAAAAAAACTTACTTCCAACACATAATTATTCACAATGTTATATGAGGCCCACACAAAGAATGTTGCACAGACATCATCTATGTCCAATATGTGCTTAAATTGGGTGGTTTTAAAATATGTCCACAAATTATTTAATACTCCTCTCTTTAAAAAGTGGAGTATGATTTACTACCCCTTGAAAATGGGCCAGACTTAGTGACTCGTTTCTAAGAAATAGAATGTGGTAGAAGAGATTCTTTGTGATGGTGTGCACTCTCTCAAGATTCTAGCCTTTGGAACCAAGGAACCACATTTTGAAGAAGCCCAAGTCGTATGAAGAGGACATATGAGGATATTCAAACAATAGTCCCAGGAAGGCCCTCAGTCAACAACCAGAATAAACCACTAGCCGAGTGAGCGAACAAGCCTTCAAATGACTTCAGCCCAGCCTTCAAGTCTTTCAACTGAATATGCCCCGTGGCATGGTGGAATAAGGACAGCCATTCTGCTGAATCCTGTCTGAATTCTGGCCCCAAATAAATTGCGAGAGATCATAAATTATTTTTACCATTCTTAAGCCACTATGTTTCAGAGTAGTTTGTTACACAGCAATAGATAATTCAAAATCCAAGAACAAAACAGCAGATGGTTATTAGCTCAAATGCTAATGCTAGTTAACAAAGTTGTCGGGATAATGCTGCACCAGGCTGAGCAAGAAAGGGAAGATGGAATTAAATCAGTGATGTCTGCCATGAGCATGGAAGTGGGAAGTTACAGCACTTGTATTTTTTATTTGCCAATCCTGGTCTAAGACAACTGACTACAGACCCAGAAAAAAAAAATGTTCAAAGAGGGAAAGGGAGAAAAAGGCAGGCAGATGGGGTAGCAGAAAAAGCACTAAACTTGGAAATAAGACATAAGGGTTCAAATCTCAGCTACTTACCAGCTGTGGGAAGTTAAGCAGGTCATTTAACCCCTCTGGCCCTCAGTTTCTGCATCTGCAAAATCACAGGATTGTTGTGAGGGTTGAATAAGATCATTATCATGATACAATTGTCTAGCAATAGGTCCTCAACAAATGGGAGTATAGTGGAGTCCTGGCTGAGCCTAAGTAAGCTTTGGGTGTAGGGAGTGAATCTGAGGTCAATTTGAGTTTCAAAACCAGCATTAAGTCACAGCATTCAAGGCCTTCCTAAAGCTTTAGTTCCTGAAGTGTGTTCTATGAAATACTAGGTCCGTAGGATGTTAATAGTATGTCCTGTGAAATACTGGTTATGTGAGAATCTTAACAGGTGTGTTACACAGATAAAGAGTTTGCTTACATACACTTCTTATCACATGACCCAGCAATCCCATTCCTGGTGAATACCCAGGAATGGGATTGCTGGGTCATGTGATAAGAAGTGTATGTAAGCAAACTCTTTATCTGTGTGAAGTTAAAATTTATGTTCACACAAAAATCTGTACATGAATGTTTATAGCAGCTCTACTGATAATCACCAAAAACTAGAAACAACCCAAATATCCTTCAACAGGATAAACAAACTATGGTACCATCCATACTATGAATGCTACTCAGTAATAACAAAGATCTAATTATCGATACACGCAACAACATGGATGAGTCCCAAAGGTATTACCTGAATGAAAGAAGCCAGTCTTAAAGGCTACATAGTATATAATTCCATTTATATGACATTCTTGTAAAAAAGAAAATTGTATTGGTAGAGAACAGGCCAGTGGTTGTCAGAGGTTAGGGGATGTGACTATAAAGGGATAGTACAAGGGAGTTTTGGGGTGTGATGAAACTGTTCTGTATCCTGATGGTGGTGGTGGTTTCATGAATCTATATATGTATGAAATTTCATAGAACTGTTATCAAAAAAAAGTTAATTTCACTTTGTATTATTTTTAAAAATAAAATTAAAAATTCACTATAATTGGGGAAATTTGGGGTTAAAGTGAAATAGGGTGCTTTACAAGACTTCTCAGAGCCTTTAATATGCTTTAATCACAAATTTAATTTAGTAGATATTAATTAATCTAATATTTAATCACAAATGAGCATCTGTGATTCTCAAAGACTGGAAGAGAATATGCAGCATTTCTCTAATTTATTTGACCAAGGAAACTTTCTTTCTCCGAGCATCTCAGGAGCCTGGCATTTCCTAGATTCACTCCAGGAAATTCAGCTCTGGTAATAACAGGTATGAGGTGGTGCCCTGATACCTGGGATCTAGGGAAGACTAAAATGTCAGATTGTGAGTCGAGTACAATAGTGCTCCCTTATCCATGGCGGATATGTTCCTAGACCTTCAGTGGGTGCCTGAAACTGTGGATAGTACCGAATATATATATATATACACACACACACACATATACACACACACGTATGTATATATGTATACATGTATTTATATACGTGTATATATATATACATAGTGTTTTTCCTATAATACATAACATGTATATATATGTGTGTGTGTGTATATATATATATATACACACGCACACGTATGTATATATGTATATATGTATACCTGTATGTATTTATATATGTGTATATATATATATACATACATATAGTGTTTTTTCCTATAATACGTACCAACGATAAAGTTCAGTTTATAAACTAGGCACAGTAAAAGATTAAGAACAATAACTAATAATAGAAAAATCAAAACAATATACTGTAATGAAAAGTTATCTGAATGTAGTCTCCTTCTCTCTCAAAATATCTTATTGTACTGTACTTGCCCTTTCTCTAGTGATGATGTGAGATTATACAATGCCTATGTGATGAGATGAAGTGAGGTGAGTGATGTAGCATTAGGCTACTATTGACCTTCTGACCATACTATATGTAACAAAACACTTTACAGCTTCTCTTTGGCATATCCGAATTGCCAGCATCACTATTCTTGTGATTTTAGGCCAATATTAGGTAAAATAAGGGTTATTTGAACACAAGCACTGTGATACCGCGACAGTCAATCTAATAACCAAGATGGCTACTAAGTGACTAATGGGCGGAAGTGTGTACAGTGTTGTTACGCTGGACAAAGGGATGTGTCATGTCCTGGGGTAGGATGGCTCAAGATTTCAGCACACTACTCAGAATAGCGCATGATTTGAAACTTACGAATTATTTATTTCTGGAATTTTCCACTTAATATTTTTGGACCACGGTTGACTGCAGGTAGCTGAACTCTGGGAAAGGAAAACTGCAGATAAGGGGGACTACTTTATTACTTAACACTGCAGTCTTCCTGCCCTACATGCATGCTAGGTTCAGAAGGTTACAAACAATAAAAAGTAACAGGTATTTCTGTGGTTTTAAAATTTCCTATTTATATCTAACTAGAAATACACACAAATCTCTGTCTCACTCTCTGTCTCTGTCTCTGTCTCTCTCTTTCTCTCTCTAACACATACTTATTCATATGTACACATGCATTGATGAATTTCACCAAAAGATTGATAGCAGTTAGTCTGGGTGGTAAGCTATTGTGTAAATTGAAATATTTTTTCCTCTTTTTTGCTTTTCTAGATTTTTTTATTTTCCTGCAAGGAATGTAAAGCAAACAAACAAAAATAGCTAAGGATTTAAAATTTAAAAATTAAAAAGTAAAATTAGCTATCACTCCTTTGAATACCTACCATGTGCCAGGAACTGTACAAAGCACTGTCCACTTATTATCTCTCTCATTTAATCCTCACAATTTATGTGAGAGGCACTATTACTATTCACATTTTAAAGATGAGGAAATGAGACTTTAGGCAATTTACCAAACTAGTATAATATGGATTGACTTTGGAATACAATTATAGAAGCACACATGTACACATTGAGCTACTCTCATACACACTCCACTTTAGGAACAACTGTCTGAGTTGGTAACTATCTCTAAGCCACAAACCCGGATAGTGCCACCCTTCCCAGCCCCAAATATCCTAATAACTCTCTCCTAGATAATAAGCCACGTGGTAGATTGAAAAACCTGGCCACAAAATTTTAGCTCTCCTTCTTGCAAGTGGTAGACTCCCCATTCCGCAAATCTGAGCTGATCTTGAGAGACTTGCTTCGGCTGATAGAATCTGGTAGAAGTGATATTGTGTAAGTCCCAGAGGCCTTATAGTTTCTACCTTCATCCTCTTAAAACCCAAGACCACCACGGTATGAAGAAGCCCAAAATGAAATACTGCATGGAAAGAGAAGCTGGGCCATTTCTGCTATCCCAAATTAACCCAGTCCCCAGCTAACCTGGCAAATGAATGTAGACATATGAGTGATACTAGACAAAACCAGCAGAAAAACTACCCACCAAACCCATAAAATAGTGAAAAGCAAAATACTGTTGTTGGTTTAAGCCACTGACAAGGAAAAAAAGTTCTGAGATGTTCTAAATCAAATCACAGCTGGCTGGAGAGTGAGAGAAAGAGGCAGAGCAGTTAGCCCGTTAATAGCTGAGGACCAGCTGACAAAATACGGCTCACGTTCCAGATGTATGTTGGAGCTCTGAATCAACATTCAGGCACTTACTAGCTGATCACTAGACACCATATAAAAGGATGCATGAACTTTTAGGACTGTTGTCTATAACCCATCAAAAACAGTAAATATTTCTTCCTTACAGACCATTATGCTCGTATGATAGAACTACCCCCACTTCGCCTTATCCTGTCCCCTTATCTGTAGCCAATGTAAATTCTTTCAAAACAATTACATCTTTCCTCCCCAAAGTTACATCAACTCCAGGACTATGGACATGCTTGTCTTTTGCACCAAGCCATGCTGCTGGTGTTTTACACTTCATACCCTATGACCTGTGTTTGTTTGCTTATATTTGTTTTCACTAGCTTTTGGCTCAATAAAACCTTTCTTTCAGAAAAACTTTCAGTGGTGAAAATTTTCTGTTTAACACCACTAAGTTGTGGGGTGATTAGTTATGTAGCAATAACTAACCAATACAACTTGAATTTCTCTCTCAAATCATTGGGGTGCCTGTGTCGGGTCCATGCTACAAAGAAATACTAAAGCAACACAATGGGGTAGAAAGCCCTTTCAGTGCGGTTCTCTTACACTTCTTTTCCTAATACGGAGATCAAGCCCACACTCCATACTCTGAGAGTGATTATAGGTTTCAGATACCCTTCCAAATAAACCAAAGGTTTCTTCTCAAAACAGAACTAATTGTACACAACTGAATCAGTATGGGTAAGAAAGTGTGGAAGATTACGCAAAAAAAAGAATGTCAAGAAAGCTCTTTCTGTATGAAAGCAAGAAATTCTTTGCATAGGAAAATGTGTGCTGAAACCAATTAATTTTTTCCCCTTTGCTTTTATAGAACATTGGGTTTTTCTTCCAAGATTTATTGAGTCATGAAACATATTAACTGTGGCAGGCTGAGTTTCAATTAAAGACAGAAGGCAAGGGTCATTTACCTACAACTAAATTCTTCTTCAATAACAACAGACTCATGAGCAAAAGGAATTGCTGCAAGGAGAATATGACAAACTGTTACTATAGCTGTCATTTTTATTCAGACACAAATGGCTCTTGACCAGAAAATCATATTAGCTCAAAACATGATATGAAACCCAATGCTAATACCAGGAAACGTTTCCTACATGTGGGTAATTCCCTAGTGAAATCAGCAACCATGATGACGGGGGAAAATAAATCCTAGCTTCTTGAGTTATTATCTCTCTTGACAGAATGGTTAGCATATTTTCATTTTATAAAATACCAGAATGTTATCACAGATTAATCAAATTCTGAAAATAAAATTACAGTCTACATTTTAAAAAGAAATACCACCAACAAAATACTGCAGTGGTGTTTGGAGTTTGATGATGACAATCATTTTCAGAAGAAAGTGTCTCACAGGGAAAAGAATACAGATGGTATCTTGTGGCTCCTTCACGGCAGGTCACTTTGCATTCCTTACTTTTTTAAATGCTATCGACAGAACACCTTCTCAGCCTTTCCTTCCTTTCCATTTCTCATATTTCTTGGCCAGTTCCTTTTGATTTCAATCACTTGGCTCCTTCTAACTCCTTTTCTTGAACTTTAGTCCTCTCTTTTCTGCCTTTCCTGATATACAAAGAGTATAAGTGCTCCTCACATAACAGCCCTGCATTTCTCTGGTGTTAGCACAAAGAAAGAATTCTCTCTCAGGCAGGGTCCAGTTACCCTGCAATTTCCCATGTCCTCTTCTCGAAGATATAAGTCTCTCTGTCTCTGTCTCTGTCTCTGTCTCTGTCTCTGTCTCTGTCTGTTTCTCTCTTTCCAAGGCATCAGATCCATGATAAAGACTGAGAGTATATGTTCAGACAGAATGAAAGTAGACTTCTTTTAAACAGCTCTTTCAAATATTTCCCGAGAGTGGTAACAGACATGGCTTCTAACATAAAGAAGTGGAAATTAAATTCAAATCATCACCTACTGAGTGTCTACTCCTTCCATACCTCATGCTAGGGACAGAGATCTACATAAGGCTTAGGCTCTGCCATTAAAGTAAAAACTCTGCAGACATTATAAAGGAAAGAAAGCAAAGAAAACAGTCAACTGTTTGATGGAAAACCTGGCAAGTATCACCTGAGTATCACCAACAGGAAAGAAATTCTCGGGATACTGAGCTTCTGTTTCCTCATTTTTATTATGACTATAATAATATAAATAATAATCTTGTTTCATAGGATGATTACTATAGAGATCAGATTAGAATATGATTGAATGCATCTTGCAACCGTGCGATTGATTCTATTCAATCTATTCAATTTCAATCAGCATTTATTCAGCCAGGTCCTGTGCTAGAGAGATTGGAAATAAAAAAAGAATCCATAATCCATTGAAACTAAAGCACCCAAGGTCTGAGTAGAGAGACATGTAAAAAAATATATAACACAGTGTGTTTATGTGCTGTAATAGAGATATAGAAAATGTACCAGATCTTAGAGGATAGATGGAATTATCCAGCCAGGGTTATGGAGAGTAGGAAAGAAGGAAAAGGGCATCATGGGATGCTGTAGAAACAGAGCACATCATGTAAGAGTAACTATCTCTCATTAAGGCTCTTTTATGTAGTAGTCGCTATATTAGGCACTTTACAGATAATATTGTCAATAAAGACTAGATAGAGGGTTCCCCTTCTTGAAAACATTGTGTCCCGTTAATTTAGATTTTGGCTTTAGTGGCTGTTAGGTTAATTGGCCTGAAGAAACTAACAGTTGATTGACTAGATGGAAGAGGGGAAAAAAGTACTTAAGTAGAAGTGAAAAGTGATTGGTCCTTATCCTGCCCTGTTACTATATGGCTCTAGGGATGTCTCTTAGTTTGCTAGTCCTGTTTCCTCATCTACAAAATGGAGGTTTAATACCAGTTGACCATGTAAGGTTGGGATAATGGATATATAAAAGGCTTTCAAGTCTGTTGAGTGTTCTTCAAGTAAGGCCCAGGCTGGAAATTCACTTCCTACAGGGGCCAGGGAAGTCACATAATTGAACAAACCAGGCCAGTGGAGACTCTACCAATTTTATATCAGCTCTTGCTGCATAACAAGTCACCCTACAACTTAGCAGCTTAAACCAACAACAATATATTACTTTTCACTGTTTTATAGGTTTGCTGGGTAGTTTTTCTGCTAGTTTTAATTGGGCTCACTCATATGACAATATTCATTTGGAAGGTTGGCTGGGGACTGGGCTCGTTTGGGAGAGTAGGGCAGCTACTCCTTGTTAGTTAATGTTGAATGTTGCCCTGTAGAAAACTGGGCCCCTTTTTGCAAACCTATTGTTCTTGAAAAATTGAAATATTTGTCTATGTATATGTGTAAGTCCCTAACTTTTAAATATTAACTAATTTTTTTAATGGAAAACATTGTATGACCCTAGAAAACACATCCATGGATGTGATTTGGAGTATGGGCCACCAGTTAGTAAATTTCATGCAATGTTTCCAGCTGGCCTTCACTTCTGTGTCCATTCTATTAGGTTTTCTTCAATCACAAGGAGGCATATCAGGCCCATCTGGGCTCTCTTCCTTAGTGCATGCCCTCTTAGTCAACAAGTCTTGAGGTGTAGTCTGTAGATCAACAGTGACAGAATCACCTGAGAATTTATTAGAAATGCAGATTCTTGGGCCTGTGGACAAAAAAAAAAAGCGGGGTGGTGGGGGGAGATTCTATGGAAAGTAAAGAGTGATCCGATTATAAATTCCTAACTGGGCAGGTCATGGTGGGTCATCACGCCCCAGGCATACAACTTTTTAGTGAAAGGTTTATCTTTGCCATAAGCAAACCCCATCCATTATTTCTGTGCATCTAGGTTAGCACACTTTTGAAATAAACTATAACCACCTCAGGAGAGCACATAATCTTAACTATCCTGTAATCCAATCCTTGTCTTGCTTTTTCCCACCTTCATGTAATCTTCCTTATGTTCCCTCCTTAATTTCAAATGCATTAAAGAAACTGCACAACTGTTATTTTCCGGAGCATTTCAGATCTTGCTCCCCAACACATGTCATCAGTTTGGCTCAAATAAACTTATAAGAATTCTCTATAGGTTTGGATGTTTCTTATCTTGACAAGCCCTACTCCAAACTTACTGATTGGGACACTCTGGGGTGGGGCCCGGCTACCTGTGGTCTAATAAGCCCTCCAGGTGAACATGATGTACACTAAAGAACCAATACTCTCCATATTTGGGAAGAGAAAGGGTGGGAGGGATATACAGACTGCCTTTCTAAACTAGAGACATTCTCTTCCTTGAGCATCACAAAGCAAGCCACAGGCTCCCACTATTAATGAGTTCACAAGCAGCCAGATTGTGTGACATAGACCAAAAGGGCCATGGGAGAGCTCAGTGCCTTCTGATCAGGAAGACTTCACACTAATTTTCAGTCCTTGCTGTGGATCACGTGGAGAACGTGCCAAAATATTGATGCCATGGTCCCACCCTCAGCAATTCTGATTTAAGGGTCTAAGGTGCAGGATTTTTAAATGCTCTGTTAAGTGCCTCTATTTTGAAACTATGAGACTTCACTTGGGCCTTTTAAAAAATGGGAAAAAAAAGATACTGGTAACTGCAATGTCTCTGGGGGTAAGAACTGGGGAAAGAGAAGACAAGAAAGTGTTTCACTTTTTTTATGTACTCTTTACAGTGGGCACTTTCTCTAGCTCTTCCATTCTTGAACTTCCAGCAGGTTAGTCTTCTAATCACTTTCCACAGAGCACAATGCTCAGGAATGAAAGCAATTCAATACTTTTCAGGAATTTCCTTTGGAAAGTTTATTTAAAAAAAAAAAAAGTTAGAAAGAAAAAAGGGGAGAGGGAGAGATGAGAGAGAAAGAAAGAGAAATGGGTAGAATGTGAATTTATAGGAAAAGGGAGGGCTATATTCTAAGCAGAAGAAACAGCTTGGACAAAGGTTGGAGGTGAATTCTACAAGGGGTGTTTACAAACAATGAAAAGCCAATTTACCTGGGGCATGGTCCCTATAATTTTGGAGCTCAAATTTCATATGTGCAAATTACAGATAGAGTAGTTCCTGCACAGAAGGAACCCAATAATTAGGCTAGTTTCCTTCTGAAGGGTACCAGGAAGTCATCCCAAAATAGCCTCTTTTGCATATGGATCATTTTGAGCTAAAGGCAATTAAGAACCAGCAGCAGCAAGAAAAGCTCTTTAGCAACCCCAACTGCCTAAAAATAGAGTATAAATTTCCCCTTTTGTAAAGAAAATTTACATTTATAAAGGAAATTTCCATCCATAAAAGGGTCTCTGGATGAGGAGACCCTCTGAGACTCTAACCTGCATAACCAGAGAACCCATCTTTACCATGTATTTCCTCCCCTTACCTTCCCATAACTTGCCTCTTCCACCCAGAAGCCCCTTTTCCTTTGTCTAGCCTAGGATGGTATATAAACCTCAAGTATCTTAGTCATCCCCTTGAGTCTCATTTCTTTGTGAAACTCCCATGTGTACCTATGTAATTAAAACTGTCTTTTTCTTTTGTTAATCTATTACCAGTCTGATTCACCGGCCCAGCCCATGCAGGGAGAGGGGGGAAAAAAAAGGTTTTTCCTCCCCTACTTGTCCTTCCTAGAGACAGTGGGACACTAACTAAGTGACTTTATAGTGGCTAACATAAATGTGTGCAACAGTAGAGATGGGCAATCTGGAGGGCCCATGTCCCACTAAAGGGCAGTGATCCACTCGACATCAGCCACTCATTTCCAGGAGGGGATGCACATCCAACACTCCAGATCTTCTAGTTTTAAAGAGAAGCAGAAAATCTGGATGTTAAATATCCCTATTTTTAAATGTTGGCAACTAATTCAGAGGCAGGACAGGTGGTGCAGGAACAATCCCTCCCCGTCTAGGACATAGCTCTGGAAATTTTTCCTTTCTTCAGACTGCTCCCTGTTTTAGCCCTGGCAGAAGGGGGAAAAGCCAAAATTGGTCCTTTCCAGACTAGATGCCATCTTTGACTAAGGCATGACCTTTGGCTAATTATAATATCACTATCATCTCATCTGCATTGTAAATACTGCAGCTCCCATCATGCCCCTCATGGCAGCTCAGGAAACACCATATGAGGAAGAAAAAGCTGGAACTGAGCTCTTTGACTACTGGGAGGAAACAACAAAGCTACTCAGCATCACCTTCAGGGAAAACAAAAGTTCATAATCCAGCCGTCTCGCGTGTCTCTCTTTCTCTCAAGTAAGCCTGCACTGCCCGCGCTTGAGTGTGTATTTTCGCTTTAATAAACTTTGCGCTTTCTTGCTTGCTGTTTGCCTTGCCTTTGAATTCTTTCTTGTGTAATAAAACAAGAACCCAGTCACTGGACCCCTCCACGCTCTACAGCCATTCGCCTTACTCTTGAATTCTTTCTGGTAGAGTAAGACAAGAACATTTCCAGCAACAATTCCAAACCTGGGGTAGAACAAACAAAATACATCTGACCCAGGGGCTGCCCATTAGCAACTTCCGTTACAGATTAACTCTAAGAAGGCAGGGCATTCAGATAACTCCCAGTTTTAAGCACCCTCTGTGGCGTTATGCAGGAAGATTAAGAGACTTTTAGTAAAATCCTTGTTTCAGTCCAGCTCAGTCTCAATCAGCATAATTTTCTTCATGCTCCAATGAAATAGCAACCTGGTGTGACAAGATCATTATCACCAGAGGAAGGGACAATCTCACCATGGTCATCAGTTTGCATTATATAAATGAATCTAAGGTCTTGGTATGAGGAAACAATGAAAATGCACTGAACAGGGCAGTGAGGCACAAGCAGTTCAGGAACCAAATGTGCTGATGGGAAAGAAAGGGTTACTCACAAATATACCAGGAACATTCACTCAGCACTTTCGGGTGATATTTTCCCGGTGTAATACTGCTTTCATGCTTAGTTTGCCTCTGACTCTCTGGTCACATGGAAAACCAAATAATAAACAATGACAGATGTAAAAAGATATGGATATTTATGATGCTTTGGTTTGGGGCCCCAATGAGGCTAGCCCAAAAGACACAAGATTGGAGCTGCCTTATCCCTACAGAAGAGTCTAAGCATTGTTGACTCTGACATATACCTTGTTTATAAAACCCAGTAATTACAATTCTGTTCTAGACACTCATACTTCCTCCCTCCTTAATGTGTCTCTTCTACTTTGCCACTTAAGGGTAACTGAGCATTCTGTGAGTCGGAAACAACCCTGATAGACCTGAGTCATCTAGAAGTGCTCTTGGAAGACCAACATCCAATAGTCTTTTCACCTGTTGGAAAAGTTCAAAGACAATGAAACTGGTATCCAGCCACATCCCTTGATGTGTATGGGAACACAAGAGCCCTATGGAAGAGATGTTGAATACAGCCCACAACTAGGATATACAACCTTGTATAATGGACAGGGGAATTGCTTAAAAAGGCTTGCGTTAGGAGAGGCATTAGGGCCACTAAGAGAAAATTACCATGAATGAAGGAGTCTGGCAGGGTGTATGTCTTAGTCAGCTCATGCTGCCGTAAGAAAATACCATAGCTAAAATAAATACTTTTATTATATTTCATGAGATCAAAAATGACTTTCATGGGAATCTGAGCTTGGTGATACTCTATGTGTATGGTTGCAAAGAACCTCAAAATTGACAAATGTAGTGGGAACTCTTTAGCACTTAAATTATCTGACTTCTCTGGAATCTGATATTGACAATTACTTCCTTGAAATTCTCTCCCCGCTTAACTTCCTTGTCCCTCTGAATCTCTCTGGCCGTTTTTGGTATGCCGTGGCTGAGCCTAATGCAGGTGGAGAGGCAGTAGGAAGAGAGAACACAGCAAGGAATTGCCATGAGAACAGCTGGCCCCTCCCCCAGCCCGAAGGGCAGTGAGTGGCAGATAAGACTTGAGAGGGACTGCACTGACCTCTGAACTTTGGTCACATGCCCATGAGGAGCAGAAGAAACTCCAGAGTCTACTCATTCACTTTCATTCTCATTTCCTGTGCCAACTGCAGTGCTTGCTTGCAAATCTGGTAGTAAGCTAAAATGAAAGCAATCTTGTCAGGTTTTAAACTTGGATTCGCCTATTATTAAGGCTAGCCTAGCTTATCACTCCTCAAAATTCTCAGTGGCCACCTTCTCCTTGTCCTGCCCTGAACTGTTATGCTTCCTCTGGGTTCCCTTCTCAGTCCTTTTCTCATTGTATACTCACTCTCCAGGCAACCTTAACCACCACCCAGTTTTAACAATCATTCATATACTGATGCTCTCTATGTCTACATCTCTGACCACATCTGAGCTTCAGACTCAGCCCACAGCTTAGTACATGTCCCACAAACTCCTCAAACTCCACATGTCCAAAATTGAATTTATTCCCTCCCTCCACACTCTAGTCCACCTTTTACATTCCCTTTCTTGGTCAACTGGGCATCTACTAACTTTGCTGAACATTCAGCCAGAAAAGGTAAACCTGATTACCAGAGTTGGCTCTGAGTTTCTTTAAATGCATATTTAAAGGTACCATTAGGATATAAATGAATCATGTTGGCTCTTTTCAAAGACCACTTTTACTACTTACTTGAAGCTGAGATATATGTTTATAGTTCTCACAGGATTACTGAATATGTCTTCGACCAGCTTTTCCTTCTCTATCCACATTGCCATATCGTTGGTTCTTAGTCATTTAGTCTTTTACCTGAACTACTGCAATAACCTATCATCCAATCTCCCTCATTTGTATTTCTTCTAATCACTGCTACCAACGTGATGTTTTTGTTTCAAGTATATTTAAATATTTTCTTTTCTTATTACAGAATACATGTTTATCGTAGACGTTTGAGAAAATACTACAAAAAAATCAATATTAATATTGTATAATATATACCTCCAGCCATTTTCCATGGATATACATCTTTAGATAAAAAAAAGATTATATTTTATATGCCCTACTTTTAAAAATTAATGTTGTGAACAATTTTCTAACATAAAAAATATTTTTTAAATATGCTGTAATAAACACCTTTATACATGCATCTTTGTTAATATTCACAATTATTTCTTTAGGAATGGAACTTCCGGGTCAACAGGGATACACATTTAAGACTTTGAACCTGTTGCCAAATACTCCCTGGAAAGGTTTTATCCATTCGTTATACTTCTGCCAGTAGAGTGATCATTTTAATGTAGAAATCAGCAAGTTAGAAGAAAGTTGCAGGTTCAAGAACACAAGAGCAGAAAAGGCTCAGGAATAAGACTATCACAGTCATTTAGGCCAGCATGTTTCCAAGTTTAGTTGTGGCCCATTAGTCTTCCTAATGAACCATGAAAAGATCAAAATATGCAAGTTCTCTCTTCAACTCTTAGAGAGAATGCCATGCAAGGCCAGGGACTTTCATTTTTACATGACTAAGTATTTAATAGCTTCCTCATTAATTATTAAGAGTGATTAAAATTTCATGTTCACCAAAAAAAAAGTACAGCATAGACAATTATTGAAAACTTTGGTTGCCACAGAAAGTTTGGCAATTATGCAAATTTCCTACTGCATGTGTGACAACATACATTTCTAGAATTTCCACAGTTTTCAAGAAGGATGCTTTTTTTATTTCCTCAGGACTTCAGTGTCTTAAGTTTCAAATTCACCCCTTCTGGTATATGTTACTTCACAAATAAAATGTGTTTGTTTTTGATTATATTGTTCATGCATAAACATTATTATGCTGCCATTCTAGGTTCCTATTTTGTTCCTAAGTCTTTATCATCAAATTCTCTTGCCACCAGAAATGGAACAAATGGGGTATATTAGGTGTACTGTGGTGTCCTTTGCGCCAATTAAGTTAACATGTTTGAAAATTGATGGTCCGAATACCTCAAAATCCTCCTACTTTAGTCTAGGTTGCTTTACTAGGTTGGTTAACTAGTAAAGAAGACTGGTAAATTATTGCTTATAAGATGATCAGATATTTGAAGGAAGGGAGAAAAATAGAGTGGCTAAAAACAATTTTGACAGGAGGTTCACAGGTTCATCTGCACATAAAATACTAATTGGTTTTTAAAACACTGGTCTTATGTGATGGAAGAATATATGCAGGAATATATGTTATATGACTATATAACAGGACTTGATTAAACATTAGCAGGGCTAAGAGGTCTGAGCTACCTATTAGCCTAATTGAAACATAAACAAGGCTGTGCTGAGAACTGAATCAATACTGTTTTGTACTCAGCCCAACCTACCCAGCCACTGGCCTACAGATTCATGAAACTCCTGATTTGAATCTGAAAGACTACCAGGAAAGAGGAAAGAAATCTTCCTACATGAGTGACTAACCCAGGAAATTGAGACAACTGAATAACTGGTTCTAGTGATAGGTCCAAAGCTCCTTATTTTCCCATCTAGCCCTGGGAAGTCATGATTTTAAAATGTAGGGGAGGGGATTTACCTTGACAAACAGCTTATGAGAGGATTTGGGAATCTGATTTCTACCAGTTCAGTTTGCATTTCAATGGGGATTTACCAGCCTGAGAAAGAAATGGTCCACTGCATGGTAGTACATTTCCATTCCCTTAGAGAAAAAAGAGGGAGAGAAAATTGGCTAAATCAGTTCTACTTGGTTTTGCTCACATTTCTACTGTCAAGAGTAGCACAGTTACTCACCAAAAGGCACTAAAAACACCCACATGCTCAGAAATATACAGTCAGGCATTTATTAGGCTATAATTTAATAAGCTTTCTGTTTTCCATAATCTAGGCCATCATTAAAATATTCAGTTGCACCAGAATTGGACTTGCCTAAACAGCAGAATTTTATGTGAAGTCCTAAGTCAGCTGTAGATCACAGATAATTACATTTAATCCAAGATGAAGTTCCAGAATCTTTTTCTGCACATCCTCTGAGGTAAGGCAAAACAATATCTGTGAGGTTCCCTGACAGGCCACAAGTAAGGGTAGGAGAGAAGATGTACAGACAGAAAAAGAAAGAAAAGAAAAGGACAAAGACTGGAAAGAAAAGAGAGAAAGACTAAATGAAATAAAACATTTTAAAGATAAATGTGAATGATCTCATTTGTCACAGTACTGAACTATCATACGTTATTTATTGAGCATCATCTACTATATGCCAGACACTCTTCTAAGTGCTTTTACATGCATTATTTAATTCATTCAACACACATTCATTGCACACCTTCTGTATGCCAGGCATTGTTCTAAGCAAAGAATTTTCCATAAAGAACAAAATAGATGAAGCACTGTCTTCCTGGAGCTTACATTTCATTAGGGAAGATCTTATTTAATCATCATGGTAAAGAAAAGAGATAGGAGAGGCATGGTGAGAAGGGAAGGGATATGTATACAGAAAAAGGAAGGATTTAGGAAAGAGGATATAAAGGAGATGAAGGTTAAATTATCATTCTCGGGGCTTTGAGATGCTAGATTAAAAAGTAAATCTCTGTTGATGCCTCAAATCTTTCAACATAAAGGCTTTGGAAGGTCCCATCATGACAGATTTACTGAAAAGT
>NW_011888952.1:3085994-3248495 GCF_000151845.1 Pteropus vampyrus | reverse complement strand
CTGCTATACTGACCACTGAGGGTCCTGCCTCACTGTGGTCCCTCTCTGCTCATTTGTTGTACTTCTTGCTTCCTTCTAGAATCGCTACTTCATACTAGAGATCTGGTAGCTGTCCATGTTCACCTACAATATTCTCCCTTGGTCAGTGCTCTGTTAATTCTGATTTCACAAAGGGAGAACAGCTCTCAGAAGCTAATCCACTAATACCTTGTTTTGTCTTTGACTATTTAAAAAAAGTTCATTACCATCTCTTTCTAACATGGGAGGAGGGAACAGAAGTTTCCGGGATTCAGGACATTGCAAGGATATTTCCTGTACTGTTCCTTTTCTGTTGTGCTTTGAAAGATACAACAGTGCTTTGCAGTGTTTCAGAATGAGTAACCACTAGGTGGCAGGGGTGTTTCGTTCCCCAGCTCATCACCTATCAATAACCGTCAAGATACATACAGTTCCTTTCAAAACAAATGAGTTGCTTTTAAATCAACTTACTTATCCATATGAAGTTCGAAGTGAACAATAAATCTCAGGTACATTCTCTTGAAAATTCATTGTGATGTTATTAATTCTATTGGAGAGCTCTCACAGGAGTTTTATTACTAAAGCAGTTTTATAGACTTTGGCTTGAAAGGGCATGGGAAAAGTAAATAAACCTCAGCTTGTTTAGGGCACTGCCAAAGCTGATTATTCTCCCCTCTAGCTGTTAACACCCAATAGGCCAAAGATCCATTGAGTTAAGAGTTCATGGACTTGTGGGCTATCATTTCGTTAATAGGATTGTAGACACAGCTCTCATTTCCCAATGAGGTCCCAAAAAGCTTTCCTGGAGAGATGGAATTTCAGTAGCTTCTTGAGAAGCAGGTGTAGGGGCATCCTTTCTTTCAATTACATCCCCACAAGAATCCAACCTGCCAAGCAGAACGCTTTTTTAACAAAATGGATTGGGAGGTACAAAGAAGGGAGGCGAGGTTGAGAAAAGGTCAGAAGTGTTGATAAAACCCTCACAAGAAATGCTGTTCAGTGCTGATGGAATGTTTAATATATCATTTAAATTTACTCATGTAAATTTAACAAAGAGGAACAATCTATACTGGGTTATAACTTTAACGGGAGAAGAGGAGAAACAGGACGGTGGGGATGTTAGTAGGCTAAATCTCAAGTATCATAAAAGAGTCTGTCGATAATCCCTAAAATTGAAAAAGCAAGAAATAGCACTACAAGCATGTTATTTACAGACACAGAGGAAATCATCTGTGAACTAGAGGCAGAAGTGTCAACAGTCCTTATAGAGCTGAGGAATGACTGTACTGTTGGACTTTCTAACCAAGACTTTGTTTTATCCTTAAGAATAGGAAAAGACAGTTATTATGTTAAAATAGATATCTGAGTTCATAGGAACAACTACCACTGAGTTCCTAATTTGTGTCACTATATCTGATAGGAATTATCAAATTCGATCTTTTGTTTGTTTATGTAGAGGTCACTTTAGTTTAATGTAACACTATAGCCAGTTAGAAATTAGAGGCTTCAATTTTCACATGTATGTGACTTACCCAAAATTGGCATTTTCGAGCAAGGATCCACTTTAGTCAGTATTTTCACAGTAGATCATTGAGGTTTTTCTAATGTAAGCTAACATACTATTACTCTGCAATAAACCAGAACTAGAATTCTGAAGAGCAGTGTCCATTTTTACTTTGTAGCATTTTAGCCTGAGTTCTTGAGCATGCATTTCCCAGCAGAAGAGCACTCTAGACTAGCAAATCTGCCAGGTCTGATTCTCAAACTCCCAGTTCTTTACCTTCTTTTCAGACTTACATCCAACCCACCACTGATGACAGGTCATCCTTCAAAATACACCAGAATATGACAATTCTCACTACACTAATCCCTATTATCCTAGTTTGAGCCATCATCATCTTTTACTCGGACCACTGAAATAGGCTGATAACTGCTTCCATTCCTCCCCACTACCATTCTCCATATAGTACCCTGAGTGATCCTTTTTAAAAGTAAGTCATGGTGATAATTTGTAAAACATTGACTGATATGATGTACCCACCCCATTTTATCTTTGACCTCTCTCCCCCTCATTCGCTCCTTCCTAGACTCCTGGCTCTTCCTAGACCCTGTTGAGCATGTTCCTACTCTCTACTTGGAATGCTCTTCTCCTAGGTATCCAATGGGTCGCTTTCTCATTTCTTTCAGGTTCTCCTTTGTCACCTTATCAATGAAGTCTTTCCCAACAACCTGATATAAAAAAGGCATTTCTCCCTCATCTCTTTACCATTCCCCACCCCCTGACCTTGCTTAGTTTTTCTCTGTAATATTGATCATCACAAGCATGTTACATATATTTTTTCTCTAGTCTGTCTTTTCCACTAGAATATAAGCTCTATAACAGGAAGTCAGGGACTTTGGGGCTTTTTTTTTCACTGCTGTATCCCCAATGCCTAAGAGTGCCTGACACATAATAGATGATCAATAAATTCTGTTAACTCATTTCCCGTTTGCCCCGAGAATACTCGCTGGCAGCACTTGTGGCTGCAGCGTTTACCTCAAGATGACTTACAGATTACAGTCTTAACCTTATCCTCAAAGTTTGCCACAAAATATCTCACTTTCATTATTATTTTCCCATTTGCTCTAGCATATCGATAGTCTTTGGGAACAAATGATATCATTCTATTTATAGCATTCTGGTTTTAGTAGTGGCATTTCCACTTACAAAATACAGTAATTTCCAATCGCTGAAAATGTCAAATCCTAGAAAACATAGCATTCCTATACATTGATGTTTAACATCGTTCTTGAACACTTGTTAGCTGAAGATTCATTTGATGAATCCGATTTACGTCTACATTTTTGTTTCATTAGGATTAGAAACAAGTTCTGTTTAAAAATAACTCCAAGAACAGTTTTTAGATTTTATCTTCACATTGAAAACCAGTCAGATTTGCTTCAGCTTCAAAGAGGATGTTTGTGTAAAATTAAATTAACACTGGCAGCAAGCTGCATTTTTTCTTTTCTAAACGGGAAATGGGTTAAATAACAGACTCAACATGATACTACTGGTAGATAATGTGTCTTTAGAGCGCAATGTTTCCCCAAGTGTGAGATCTGTTTATAGAGATAATTTTAAATAGTATAAAGTATGCATTAAATAACACTAACTCAGACAGAGAGAATCTTTTCTCTCTTTGTCAAAGTCTCAATTAGTGCTAGTTTGTCCCTAATGCTCCACAATTTGTCCCTTCAAAGAATAGAAAATGAGCCTTACATATAGAGCCTACAAAGAGCCCTTTGCAGGGAAAAGTATCTGGCTAGAATTTAATCATCTTGCTTTGTTTCCATTGTATTTATTTTTAAGGGTACAATCTTTTTTTTTTTTTTAGCACCGGGTCTTCCCAGGTGGTCTCCCATCTAAGTACTAACCAGGCCCGACTCTGCTTAGCTTCCGAAATCATATGGGATCAGGCGTGTTCAGGGTGGCATGGCCGTAGACAGGGTACAATCTATTTCAATTATGTGCCCATCAACATGTTAATCTCATTAAATCTTATAACTCTTATCCAAGAAGTAGCATTTTGCATATGAAAAAACTGCAGATGAGTTTCCCATAAGATCAAAGTTTCCTTTGAGACAAATTCATAGACCATAAAACCCACCATTTTAAATATTTTAAAGTGTACAATTCAGTGTTTCCTAGTCTATTGACAATGTCGTGGAACCATCACTACTATCTAATTCCACTACATTCTCATCACACCAAAAAGAAAGCCCATACCTTTTAGCAATCACCCCCAAATTCTCCCCAATGCTAAGCAACCCCTAATCTACTTTCTAGCTCTTTAGACTCACCAACTCTGGATATTTCATATAAATGGAACCATATATGTGATCTTTTGGATCTGGTTGTACTTAGCATAATGTTTTCAAGGTTCACCCCTGTTGTAACATGTATCTTTTACTTCATCCTTTTTTAAAAGAGTAATATTCCATTGTATGAATAGACCACATTTGCTTATCTATTCAATCACTGATAAATATTTAGGTTGTTTCCACTTTTGGGCTATTATGAATAATGTTGCTAGGCACATTCATGTTCTAGTTTTTGTTTAAAAACATCCCTAGTCTGCCTGGAAAGTGCTGTGCCTAACATTTTGGCCAAGATATTTAATATCTTTGAGGATGTTTCTCCTGCTTTAAAATGCAAATAGCCTTGCCCACATCAAAGTGTTGTTGAAACAAATAAAACGACGCATGTGAAGCGCTTACTCAGTGCTTGGCACGGCTAAACACTATAAACGTTAGCCATTATGATGACAAGCCACAGGGCCCACAGGCTCTCCAGGTTCAGATTGCAGATGCTGTCCCCAGCTGCATGAGCGGACCAAGCCATATTAACTGCCACGGGAACAAACCTTCAGGTTCACGTTTCTCTCTGCACGACCTTGTACCAGCGCCCGCCCCTACCTTGGGTCACTTGTGACCGCCCCGCCTGACTTCCGTTTCCGGGGCTGTGAAAGCGACTTCCGGCGGCGTGACCTGGGCGCGCTGCGTCGGCAGCGTGCTGAAGTCGGAAGGGTCTACGCCTGCGGCCGGTAACCGGGCGGCGGGTGGGAGTGGACGGGTGTGGAGCCGCTAACCCTCGGGAGGGGCGACCTTCGTCTTGCTACCCGGGCCAGCGCCTTCAATTTTTGGTGTCATTGTGGATCTCTTCTCGCTGTCTCTCCCAGGCCTTCACCCCCTCCTCTGAGTTCCTGAGATGAGGGCCAAGCGGTCGGGGTGGGGAGACTTGGGTTTCATTCCAGCCTACGCCATTGATTGGCTCTCTGACCTTGGGCAGGATACGTCCTTTCATGGGCTTCAGGCTCCTTATTTAGAAGCTGTAGGTTTTAGTCACAGCGATTGTGAGCTCCTTAAGAGCAGGAACTGACTTTCATTAGTGTTAGACACTATTCCCTGTCCCAGATACAGAACGAGGACCACTTAGGTACTCGGTGTCTTCTTAAGCTGTTTTAGGTCTGTTGAGAGCTGTTGGTCCCCACTTCCCAACTCTTAACTCCACCCCCTTCATGCTCAGACACAGGAAATTGGGCTTACTCTTTTGATGCCCACCCATAGATCACAGAGCCTGGCCCACAGTAGATGTTCAGTTAATCATTTTTAAATGCACGAATCACTGTACCATTCACAGGAGGAAGATAGAAATCCTGTTAGCAATTTTTAATCATGGGTCTGGCATAGTCTCACTTAAGACTCCCAACAACTCTAGAAGAGAGGTGGTATTTCCCATTTTGCAGATGAGGAAATTGATGCATAGGAGAACAGACTTGTTTTAGATCATTCAACCTATGAATGAAGAGGACAAGAATTCAAACCCATGTCTGAAATTCCAAGGCCCCGTGTTCTTAACTGCTACCTGAAAAATGACTAGATGCAGAAATATATCTGTGGTCTAGTAGCCTTCGTTCTTGGATTGTCAGCTGTTGTAGTTATGAAATGACTATTACCCATATCAGTGACCCCAAACCAAATATCGCATGCTTGTCTGTCTCCTTTTCTTCCATAGTATTTACATTGCTTGTTTAATAATATATTTTCTATCCTGCACTCTGTGCCCATGTCGTTAAATCCTTTTATCGTTGGTGAATACTGACTGAGGTGTGTTGACTGAATATGGCTATATCAGTTATGTTGCCTTGTTCTTCTAGCTCTCTAAAACAGATGTTTTTAGTTATAGTTGAAATATGAGGTGATAATGTTGGACATTTTTTTCCTATTCTGCTTTTAAAGGGACTATATTAAGGATCCTGGAAGCACTGCCAACATGTCTGATGTTCAAGAAGCCACTAACCGACTTCTGGATGTGAATCTTCATGAGAACCAGAGGTCTATACAAGTGATGGAAAGTGGCCCTGAAAGTGAGTCTGAGCATCTCCAAGTCACTATTGGAGCCACGGTACCTACTGGTTTTGAGCAAACAGCTGCAGATGAAGTAAGAGAGAAACTGAGGTCATCATGCAAAATCAGCAAAGACCGCGGCAAGATATATTTTGACATTTCAGTGGAAAGTCTGGCTCAGGTTTGAATGAAGCAATATTTAAAATAGTTTTCTAAGTAGGTCATTTTATGGTTACTTTCTAGTTTACAGGCCTCTCTGGAATCCTTTTTGCTTTTCCTTCTCTGCCCCAACACAGGTGATTTTAAAGTTTTACTGCATTTTCTATTGGGTACCGATTTATAAGTTTAACAAGATTTGCTGTATTTTTAGAAGTGATCTTAATATTTCCTGATGATGAATTCACCAGAAGAATTCTGTGTAACTTATGAAAAAATTCTGGGTACCTGCTACACTCATCTTCGAATTTGTTTACTTCAGCATCTAGCTAAAGTTTAGACTTTGGTGATAAAGCATAAAAAGAGACATTTTTCTTTTGATCTGTGTCAAGAAACGCTTGCTCAAAAGTAATTAGTTATCACTGAAGGTGAGAAGTGAAGGTCAGCAAACTGCCATCCCACTAGAATAAAAAAGCTAAGCTATATTCATTACCACTTAAGCAACATGAGGACATGAATTGTCCTCTCTCTCTCTCTTTTTTTTTTTTTTTGCTGCTATCTCGCAAGCTTTTAGTGTCTGACATAGAGGAGACACCCAAAAAATATTCGTGGAGACTGGAGTGATGGGAAAATTTTTAAATACAAATTATAGGTATAGTAGAGCCCCCCTTCTCCATGGTGGACATGTTCCAAGACCTCCAGTTGATATCTGAAACTGAAGGTAGTACTAAACTCTATGTATATTATGGTTTTTTTCCTATACATACATACCTATGATAAAGTTTAATTTAGGAATTAGGCAATTTCATGGATAGAAGATTCATTTTTGCCACATATCTTAGCAACCTCAGCATACAGTTTTTTCTTATTAAGTTCTTATTAATTCAAGAACTTTCACCTTTTCACTTAAGGGAAGCACTTTATGGCTTCTCTTTGGCATATCCAAATTTTCAGAATTACCACCCTTGCATTTTAGGGTCATTCTTAAATAACAGTTACTTGAACAAAAGCACTGAAATACCATGACATAGCTACTAAGTGACTAATGGGCAGCTAGCATATACAGTGTAGATACACTGGATAGAGAGATGATTCATGTCTTGGGTAGGATGTAGCAAGATTTCATCAAGCTACTCAGAATAGCATGCAATTTAAAACTTATGAATTCTTTATTTTTGTAATTTTCCTTGTAATATTTTCGGACAGTGGTTGACCATCGGTAACTGAAACCATAGATAAAGAGGGACTACTGTATTATCTGCTTTAAAGCCTTAGTACCTAATTTTTAAATTAAAATGTCAATAGTTTGTGTGATTCAAAAGCTTTCTCGGAAATTTGTTTTTAACATCTTTCTCTCCCCAGGTTCATTGTCTGAGATCAGTTGATAATTTATTTGTGGTTGTTCAGGAGCTTAAAGATTACCAGTTCAAAGAAACAAAGGTGAGCTTTCCCAAACATGGTAGCTGATTTTCAGCCATCTTCCCCAAAGATCTTATTTCTACTTTTTGCATTCTGTCATTTAGCATTACTGCTGCTTTTTTTAAATAACATTTTTTATTTTTCAATTATAGTTGGCATACAATATTAGTTTCAGGTGTACGACATAGTGATTAGACATCTATATAACTCATAAAGTAATCACCCCACTAAATCTGACACCATACATAGTTATTACAATATTATTGACTATATTTCTTATGCTCTACATCTCCATGACTATTTTGTAACTTCTATTTTGTATTTCTTAATCCCTTCCTTTTTTTCACCTAATCCCTCAACTTCTCTCCCATCTGGTAACCCTCAAAATGTCCTCTGTATCTATGAGTTTGTTTCTGTTGTTTTTGTTTATTTTTTTCTTTAGATTCCACATGTACACAAAATCATATGGCATTTGTCTTTATCTGACCTACTCCACTCAGCACAATACCTTCTAGGTCTATCATGAAATGTCTTTTTCTATCCGTTTACTTTTAGTCTTTAATTTGAAGTGAGTCTCTTGTAGGCAGCTTATATAAAGGTCTTGTTTTTTTATCCATTCAGCCACCCTATCTTTTGATTGAAACATTTAATTCTTTTTCATTTGAAGTACTTGTTGGCAGATATGTAGTTATTGCCATTCTTTATTCATATTTTTTATTTTTCTTCTTAAAGAAGTCCCTCCAGCATTTCCTGGAATACTGTCTTGGTAGTGATGAACTCCTTTAGCTTTTTCTTGTCTGGGAAGCTCTTTATCTGTCTTATGATTCTAAATGATAGCTTTGCTGGGTAGAATAATTTTGGTTATAGGTCCTGGTTTTTCATCACTTTGAATATTTTGTGCCAAGCCCTTCTAGCCTGCAAAGTTTCTGTTGAGAAATTGGCTGACAGTCTTCTGGGAGTTCCCTGTGGGTAACTAATTGCTTTTTATTCTTGCGGCTTTTAAGATTCTCTATTTAACCTTTGACATTTTAATAATGTGTCTTGGTGTGTGTCTCTCTGGGTTCATCTTGTTTGGGACTCTCTACACTTCCTGGGCTTATACATCTATTTCCTTTAGCAGGTTAGGGAAGTTTTCTGTCATTATTTTTTCAAATATGTTTTCAGTTCCTTGCTTTGTCTCTTCTTCTAGTACCCCAATGATGCGAATGTTGTTGCACTTGATGTTGTCCCAGAGGTCCCTTAAACTATTCTCAATTTTTTTGGATTTTTTTCTTGTTGCTGATTGGGTGTTCTCTACTACTCCATCCTCTAAATCTCTGATTTGATCCTCCACTTCATCCAATCTGTTGATTCCCTCTGATGTACTCTTCATCTCAGACTTTTTATTTGTCATTTCTAACTGGTTCTCTTTTATGTCTTCCATATCCATTTTTATATTTTCTGTCTCTTTATTAAAGTTCTCCCTGAGTTCATTACTCTTCCCCTAAGTTCACTGAGCATCCTTTAACCAGTGTTTTGAACTCTACATCTGGTAAATTGTTTATCTCTACTTTGTTCTTTTTTTGGAGCTTTGTTCTGTTCTTTCATGTGGGACATGTTTCTTGTCTCCCCATTTTGGCTACCTCCCTGTGTTTGTTTCTACATATTAAGTAGGGCTCCTTAGCCACCTAGTCTTAGTAGAATGCCTTTACGGTAGTAGGTGGCATAGTCTTTCCTGGTCACCTAAGCGAGGGGCCCAGTGGCACAGTCTTTCCTGGTCACCTAAGCGAGGTGCTCAAGGTATGTCCCATGCGTGGGATGTGTGCCCTCCTGATGTAGTTGAGCCTTGGTTGCTGTTTGTACATCAGTGGGAGGGATTGACCCTTGGGCTAATTGGTTGTGAGGATTGGCTGGTGAAGGGCTGACCCTGTGGAGCAGGATTCCCTTTAGCAGGGCTCTGGTGCCTGCCTAGTCTGCCCTTTGGGTGTGCCCTCCTCAGATGCAGAGCACTCTGGCTCCCTTGCAGGTCCAGGAAGACCACTGGGTTTGCTGGCCCAAAGGCCTTCTAGGTGGGGCCCAGCTGCAGGCCAAGTTCAGCCACAGCCTGTGAACTTCCCGGGCTACCTTTTAAGAGTCGCTAAGCAGTCTGCAGATGGCTCCACCTCTGCTCTGCTTATAGGTGCCTCGAGAGGCCAAGCCAGAAACCAGGGCTGGCTGCCGCTAGTACTGGACTTGGGGCTGCTCAGCAAGAGGTACCGGGCACACTGAGGTCAGATGCTGCTTCTTTGGGTTTTGTGAGCCTTTGAGAGATTTCAGGAAAGTCCATAACATGGGTCAAGACAGAACATTTGTATGGCATAAACCACTGGAGGCAGCTTGGTTGGGCCCACAAGTTGGGAGGGGTGGAGTCTCAGGGAATCACCTGAGCAGAGCAACCTGTGTTATCCAAGTTGATGGAGACTCAGTTATGGCTGCCACCTGCATCCACACTGAGCGGAGAGGGCTCAACAAAGGAATAATAGATACAGCCAGCACGTCTGTTTGGGAGAAAGCTGCCCCTCCAGCCCTTGCCCTAAAGCCCACAACTCAAGTGTCTCCCCCTACGTCCCTGGCACTCCTCGAGCCACTGCCCCAGTGATGGAGCTCAGAGTGAGTAAGTCCATCAGTGTGTAAGTCTGGGGGTGGGCCCTTTAAGAGAAATATCTGCAGCTCCTGCAGCTCTGTCTCACTCAGTCAGAATCTCCACTGGTTTTTCACAGCCAGAGGTTGTGGGGACTTCTCTTCCTGGCACTGAAACCCAGGGCTGAGGAGTGCAACATAAGGCCAGGACCTCTCGCTCCTCAGGAAGTGAGCTCTGCAGCCAAGATAGCCCTCCTGATTTTCGACCGCCACACATGGTTGTGGAACTGGGCCATTTCATGTCTCTGCCCCTCTTACCAGCCTCGAGGTGACTTCCTATATATGTTACCAGTTGTATGACTTCTGTTCAGCCAGACATTGGGCTACTCCCAGTGATGGTTGCTCTGTAGTTTCGTTATAATTTTGGTGTGGTTACAAGAGGTATACACAGCATCTACCCTCTACACCATCTTGGCCGGTCTCCCGCTGCTTTTATAATATAGAATATTAGGAGTCTTTTACAGTAAAAAACAGATTTGTTGATAGTGCATCCCAAAAATTGTTTTTAAATATCAGTATCGGTGGTGGGGGGGTGCATAGAGAGTGGGCAAAATGGGTGGAGGGGGTCAAAAGGTACAAACTTACTGTTATAAAATAAGTCATGGGGATGTAATATACAGCAAAGCAACTATAGTTAATAATACTGTATTGAGTATTAGCAAGTTGCAAAGAGTAGATTTTAAAAGTTCTCGTCACAGGAAAAAAATTTTTTG
Source organism: Pteropus vampyrus (assembly GCF_000151845.1). Taxonomy (NCBI): domain Eukaryota; kingdom Metazoa; phylum Chordata; class Mammalia; order Chiroptera; family Pteropodidae; genus Pteropus; species Pteropus vampyrus. The sequence goes on along the minus strand of NW_011888952.1, from coordinate 3,237,645 downwards.
TAACTATGGTGACAGCTGTTTACCAGATTTATTATGGTGATCATTTTGCCATATATACAAATATCGAATCACTATGTTTTACCCCTGAAAATAAAATAATGTTATATGTCAATTATACCTTATTTTTAAAAAAAGATGAAAGAATAAGTAAATAAAAATCACTATTGAAAAACATCAAAATTTATAAGAAATAAATTGTTTGCCTTTCTTACAAAAGATATATACCTTAGATTAGCTTTGCCGATGTATAGTTACAAAAGAATTGCTTCCCAACTGTGAACCAAAGAGCAAGTGATGGTTTGTATCATCTACAAATAACATTTTCTCTCATCATTCTGCTTTTGCCTGGCCTTCTCTAAGTACATTTTTTTTAATTAAAGCCAAAGTAACATGTTAATACTCCTTCAGTTGTTAAGACAACAGCTTTGTCTCTAACTTGTTTTTAGCATCTGATTCCTAAATATTGAGACTGCCTAAGCTGAAGGTTGAAAATAGATCTCAGTAAGGCTTTAGTACCTTTCCATATTGCTTTTTGGTCAGGTTTCCAGAGTTGAATACTTGAAAACTTTTTTCTATCAGTTTTATTGCTTATGTGAGTAATAATCTGTTTCTTAAAATTATGATATGCTGCTTAATTCTCTAATTTTTATTTATTAACAACAGGTTAATGTCCAAAACATTATTCAGAAACCAAAGTGATATGAACCCACAGCTAGAAAAATAAAACCAGAACTAAAAGAATTCAGACTGAAAATAGATAAAAATTTTATGAACCAAAAATATAACTTTCAACAACAATATTATAACCATTCAGACTTCCAATAGTCATTGCCAACTGAATCATATCTGTGAAACTAGTAAATAATAGGCAGGCTACTGAAAATTTTTGCTGCTAAGTATTTCACAATGTTAATAGCCAGCAATAAATGTTTACAGGCATTAAAAAAACTAAACTTTTAAAAATTCTTAAATTCTTTCCTCTAACTTACTAGAGTATTATTAATATTTTCAATTCCTGCATTTTTGCCATCTTAAAGTTTGTATTATTTTGGTGTTTTTGATATCTAATTAAAGGTTAATTTGATGTTATTGAATGGTTCTTTATGAGCCAGCTTCAGAGTTGCTTTGTAAATAACTGCAAAAGAGGTTGCTGGTGGAAGTCCCAAAAGAAGAGCACCAAAGATTTAAGTTAGATTTTCAGACCTGTGTAAGGGCAACTTCTGTCGTGTGTAACCATGAAAAATTGTTAAGCCCTTCATTCTGTGGACTTAAATTGTAACATGCCCCAGTAAAACTGTGTTTTTAAACATTAGCTTCTAGCTTTCATTCTGTTGACTATCGATTTTATTCTTTGTAGCATTATACTTTCCCAGTCTTATAAAAAGCCTGTTAGTTTAAGCATTCTAATGGGTTTTCTTATTAAGTATCCATATATCAAGCTCCTGTTTCTTCTCCATCTTCACCTCATCATCTTTCTGCTTTTCTATCTCTGCCTTGAGCTCTTACTTTACAAAAGAATCTCATTACGTTTTTTGTCGCGATGTCAACACATTTGATCATAGTTTTTAACTTCTCGTAGCAGTGTCTTTCTGGTCAGTTTTTTGTCTGCTATTTTTGTTACTTTCTTCCTTTTTCCTTTTTTTATGTTCCTGTAAATTTTGTGCTAACTTTTGGTAAGTGTTCATCTTTGAATGACGGAGTTCCTCTTGGACCTGCTATTTATAGGAGGTTCTCTTGGGAGAAGCCAGGAACTGTTCCAGGCCAGCAAGAAATCTCCCTGGTTTACCATGAAGTTCCTTCTGACAAAGGGCTGTGAGTGAATGAGTTCTTCAATTCCGCTTTTTTTTTTTTTTTTTGAACAGCTTTACTGAGATATAATTTCCATACTATTAAACAAGTTAACTGTTACTTCTCCCTAGCCTGAAAGGATCAGCAGGTTCAGGATCATTCACTATGTAAAGTATCTCTCCCAATTCTACTTCACCAACAGACTGTTTCCAGCAAATAGAGCATCTGTGGGATTCCTTGTTCAGCCTCTATTTCTCTCCCCTGCTGCTTCTTGGTAGAAACGAAGTCCAGTGCACATACTTCTTCCTTGCTATTTGAAGAGTTTATTTGCTACTACTTTGCGACTGTTCTACCCTTTATCTAAGATCTGTAGGCATTCTCTCTCTCATGTCTTCCTGCACTTGTTTGGCCTTCACTGCATTTAGAATTCTCATGTTATGGTTCAGGGTTGCAGATATCACATAGATTCTATTAAGATAGAGTTGGTGTTTCTGTTTCTTTTATTTTTAGAATAGTTTCTAAAGAAAGAAAGGGATTGTACCAGTGTTATTCCACCATGTTAAAATTAGAAGTCCTGTAGGTGCCCTTTATGGGAAAATTATTTGTAAATAAAATTGGATTTGCCAAACCCAAAATTTACCATTATTTCATTAGGCTTCAAGTAATAGCAAAGCCTTCACTCACTTCCATTTCAAATCTCAGTTCTACCAGTCAGCACTGATTTCGTTCTGCTTTCTATATACCAGCATTCTGCCATAGAGCTTTCTAATGGAAATGTTCTATGTCTTCACTGTCTGTCATGGTAGCCATTAGCCATCAGTGTGTGAAATGTAGCTAATGTGACTGATAAACTGGTTTTTTTATTTTAAATCATTTAAATTTCAACAGCTACATGTGGCTAATGGCTGCTGAATCAGACAACATGGCTCTTTTAACATTTAATCATGTATTATCCAACAGCTGTTTATTGAGTACCTTTTATATACCAGGCATTGTCTAGGCGGGTAACTTATAGCAGTGGTCAAGACAGGTAAGGTCCTTCCCACCCTGAACTTACCATCTTCTGGGAGGAGCCTTGATGATGAACAGTACATAAATCTAGTAACTTTAGATAATGCTAAGCTCTGTAAAGAAAATAAAATGGGAAGAGATGACTTGAGAGGATTACTTTAAGTAGAGTAGGTCTCTCAGAGACTTTAAATTGCTGTTAAATAATGAGAAGGGAGCCAGCAGTACAAAGCAATGATGTAAACCAAGTATCTTCCAAGCAGAGGAAGTGTGAAGGAGAGAATGGTTCTGAAGTGATGTACGCGAAGTAGGCAGGAGTCAGATTATGTTGGACTTTTTAAGGAATTTAGGTTTTTTTATGTGCTATGGGAAGCTACTGAGTGTCTTTAAGTAACGGAGGGACATGATCAGATTTACTGTTTTAAAAGATGTCTCTAGATACTATTTAGAAATTGGGTAGATTCATTTTTAACTACTTAAGGTTTCTTTTCTTGTAAAAAATGTTACTTTCAAAAAGTTAATATGTATATACAGCACAAAATTCAAAAGGAAGTCAATGAAGTCAATGGGAAGTTATCCCCCTCCCATCTTTTCATCCACCCACTTCCCTTCCCTAGAGGTAACCACTGTTAGTAATTTTCTTACTGCTTACATTTTTAATCTTGAAGCCCAAACTCTAATCCACCACTCTGTCTTGTATTATTCTTTAGTGACTTAATTTATATATATCTTAAATTTCAATGAGATTTTTTCTTCTTCAGTTGTAGCCATTATTTTATTGACTCTTGCTTTCACCCCTACCATCCCCAACATAACAATGTCATCTGTAGGCAAAGTAGCAGCTTATTTGTTCAATTAAAATATTGAAAAATGAATGGGTTTTATTCTCTGTCCCTTATAGGAAGAAGTTCTAAAGGATTTTGAAGAATTGGCTGGGAAGCTTCCATGGTCAGATCCTTTAAAAGTATGGAAAATTAACTCCAGTTTCAAGAAAAAAAAAACAAAGCGCAGAAAGATAAATGAGAATTCAAGTAAAGAGAAGATTGATAATGGACGAGGAGACAAAAGAAATGATAGAGATGTTAAAAAAGAGTTGACTAACAATGCCTTAGATTCACATATCTTAGACTATTATGAAAATCCAGCCATCAGAGAAGATATATCAACATTAGTAGGTGATGATTTAGCATCTTGCAAAGATGAGACTGATGAAAGCTCCAGAGAAGAAACCGATACCGAAGTGCTAAAATTTAGAGTCACATGTAACAGGGCAGGAGAGAAACACTGCTTTTCTTCAACTGAGGCTGCAAGAGATTTTGGGGGAGCTGTTCAAGATTACTTTAAGTGGAAGGCTGACATGACCAACTTTGATGTGGAGGTAGGTACAGGCTCTGATTGTGATGATTCAAGGCGGTCATAGATTTGTCGAATTTTCAGACTAACCCAATCTTACGGACAATTAAACAGGCCACAGAGCTAATAGGTGTGGTTAACAAGAGTGTGGGCTGTGGAGACATATCTAGATTCAAATTTTGATTCTACAACTGTGTAACTTTGGACAAGATATTCTGAGCCTGTATTTCAAATAGAGCCTGTAGCAGTATATACCCTAAGTGTGTCCTGAAAGTTAAATGAGACAATACATTTTAAGTATTTGGTGCAATGCCTGCTATATACCAAGTGCTCAGATGATAGGAGCTATAAGACTTGAGTTTTCTAATTTCTAATCTAGTACTTTTTCCAACATTACGTAGGCTTTCAGATTATAAAATTCAGCCAGATTTAAAACAATTATTTTGTTTTTGTGCATCTTGGTTGTAGAGTTTTGCTACTAAAAATACATTTAGTAGCATCTTGGTTGTAGAGTTTTGCTACTAAAAATACATTTTTAAAACAAGCCTCAACCTCCTAGAATCAGGCCATCATTGCTAATATTCATCCTAGAGTCAGCTCTCCTCTTAAATTCTACTAGCTTCCCAAACCTAGATACCTCTTTGTAGCATGCTTACTCTCCTTAGTCTCAGTCTTCTACTACATAGGTGATTCACATGTGAGAATGAAATGAATAGGTTCACTGGAATGGTAATGTCCGAAAGGTAGCAAGGGGTATCAGAGGACAGATTCTGGAGCCACAATGCCTGGGTTCAAATCCCAATTTACAAGCTACATGACTATGGGCAAGTAAGCTGATGTCTTTGTACCTCAATTTCCTCATCTATAAAAGGAGGATAATAATAACCTAGCTCAGAGGGTGCAAATATGAAATGAAGTGATGAATGTAAAGTGTGTAGAACATTGGCTTGCACATAGCTAGGTAAGTGTCAGCTGCTGCTGCTAAGATCATGATAAGAAAATTTTCAGTGGAAGATTGGAGAACAATTTTTTTACTTTTTTATTTGAATAATTTATATTGTGAAAAAATAGGGCAAAAGACATTATTTCACAGAGTTTAAAAAATACTAAGAAAATAATAGGCAATAAGTGTGGTACAGTATTAATAGTTGATTAAAAGTTAAAATCTTTAAAAATGTATATTAAAAAACCCATAGACCTTCAAAATATGTTTACATTATAAAAATTCAGGGGAAATATGATTACAGCTTACTTATAGTGAATGAAGAGTAAAATAGACGTTAAAATTTTAAAGTAGTATATACTATATGATTTCATTTACATGATGTTAAAAAAAGACAAAACAAATATATGGTGGTAGTGTTCAGATTAATGATTGGTAGGTAATGGCTGAGAGGGGGAAGGGGGAGCCTTCTGGCATGCTTAAAATATTGTTTATCTGGGTGGCAGCTGCACAGTGTATATGTAAGTAAAAATTCACTGTGCTGCACACTTAAGATTGTATTTTACTGTATGCAAAGTATCCTTCAATAGTAAAGTGAAAAAATTGATAAAGCCTGATATTAAAAAATCCTAATAGGTAGTTTGAACAGTTCTAAAACTATTTTTATTCTGTCTTGTTCTACTATAGGTGCTTTTGAACATCCATGATAATGAAATCATTGTGGGCATTGCACTGACAGAAGAGAGTCTCCATCGAAGAAATATCACACATTTTGGACCTACAACTCTTAGATCTACTCTTGCCTATGGGATGCTCAGGTAAGAGAATGTGTTTGCCAACTAGATTAAAATTACACCTTGGTTTGAAGTTTCTCCTCAAAACAGTTTAATTTCTTGTGAGGTATACTGTGTTGTAATTTAGTAGTAAAGAACAGGATAAAAGCTATTGATCTGTTTCTTTCCCTTATATCCAGTTTTGATTCTTTGTGATCCTGAGAATATCACTTAATTACTGTCTCAGTTTTTTTATTTTAAAATGGAAACGATAGTTTTCATTTGCTTTTTGAATGGAGTTGCAACATTTCTGTTTAGAAAAGATATATATGTTGGGAAATAGAGCAAATTTTGCTTTGTTTCATTTTTGTCAGTGAAGCAACTGAAAGCAGATTTTTGAAAATGTGTATGATGTGTAAATGAACACAGAGAGCTTTTCCTTATATTTTTAAATTTTATACTCAGTGCATCCCAGGAATCATTCTGGAATTTTCCATGTTTCCAAGAGTAAGCTGTAGCATTCTTTCTCCTTTGTCCTTTCTGTTTTTATTGAGTGCTTCTTTCCATCACTCAGACAAGTTGTCTTCTCTAGGCTTCTGTTTTTCAGAGTGCAAAATGGGTTTTCCGTGAGATTTAAAGGATTACTAGGAGTAAATGCAGAAGCATATGCAAAATACCTGCTATATACAGTGCCTGGCATAGCTTGGTAGTCTTCTTTTACCTGCTCATCCATGGATTCCAGTTCAGCACAATTGGAATCTATTAATTCAATGACAATAATAGAAAACTGGGCCCAGCTGAAGAGCTCCTAGTCTTCATTCACTTAACATTTATTATCCACTGCCAGGCATTATGGTGTAGAAGCCAGGGATAAGAAGAGTTACTTTGGGTGCAACTATTAGAAACCTAAGTAATCTAGTTTAAGATTACTTAGGTTTCTAAGTAATCTAGTTTAAGATTTAAAAAAAAAAAAAGTGATGATTGAGTCGGAAGGGGATGTATTGGAAAGATCCTGAGAAATCTTGGGGAATCCACAGAAAAACTGAAAGCTGTATTTCAAGAAGGGTAGGAATCAGATCGTGGAAAAATACCTTTTAAACCTGGACAGTCACTTTTATCTCTCTTAGGAGTCTGTGGGCTCTTTGTTTTTGCTCACCTGTGCAAATGGCTTCCTCTCGTCTAAATTTATATATTTCCAATTTCAAATGACCAGTTCCATACTGCCTAGGGCTTCTAGCTCTTCCCAATTCTTGAAAGAGAGAATCTGACAGAGTCTCAGTCAAGTGTTCACTCGAACCCCCAGCAGCAATGCCTAGGAATGCATTACTGGGGTTGCTTACTACCAACACTGTGGTCAAATATTCTGTTGCCATGTGTTAAGAGGCAGGAACACAGAGGTAGACCTGGACAGGTATTAAAATAAGAACACAGTGTTAATACCCAAGAATCTTAGTCTTGTGAGGAAGATAAATAATTACATGTAATAAATACTATAATAGAATATGAAAAGGTTAGGACAAAAGGAGGAAACCTAGTGACCTAAGGAGGGAATGCTTCATAGATGGGGTAATATTTCAGCCACTAACAGTAATGTCTCTAATCCTGACTTTATCACCTATTGGTTTTGTATCTGGACAGGTTTTGCATCAGCTTCTCTATAAAATAATAATAGTGACCCACCTCATAGAGTTGTTAAAGGATTAAATGAAATAATGCATACAAAGAGTTAAGTCCACACCTGGAAAATATAGCAGGTCTTCAAATAACATTGTTTCTCTTAAAAGGTTGATGAGATGCCAGAGATGCTGTAGGAACAACTTACATCTTGTTTATACCAATTAGCCGGTGGTAAAATTGGTTCCATTATGTCATTTCACTTAAAGTTACAGAAGCTATCCACGACATTGAGGAATTACTGTACTAAGTTCTCAAAGTAAAGCAATTATTTTATAGCAATGTTAGTATCTTTAAAATTTGTAAGGGAAGGAATACTGAATGTCTAAACTACCAATAAATTTATATTAATACATGTTCTACTTGAAACATGTTTCAGGTTTTTTTTTTTAGTGTAACAATACAGGTTTATATACAAAATAACGTGTATTTTCTAAAAGCATATATACATATATTTAAAAGATCTAGAAGCTAAATTCCATCTGGAAATGAAATGGGATTTTGGATAATACTCAAAGCAAAGAGTACTTTTAGTTATATTTAATGTTATTTTTAAATGCTAGGCTATGGAGTCAACATGTAATTACAAATTGATTTTTATAATGGATATTGACTGGTGTTTCTTCATGCTAACATAATAGGTCCTTGATCTTATAGCTTCAGAAATAGTCACTGTGGAAGCCTCAGTTCTTGGTTGAAGTCTCTTCACATAGGCTGTTTTCTTTTCTCTAGGCTCTGTGCTCCTGAGCCTACTGATATAATAGTTGATCCAATGTGTGGAACAGGGGCAATACCAATAGAGGTAATAACTTTTCATTAGCTTTCAGATAAACAAGTGATATGTCTGGAATGTTCTTGAACTAATGTACAAATTATACATAATGAAATCACCAAGGTTGGGTCAATGGACCCAAGAGTTTTGAAAAAAATACTCTAGTAAAGCTGGAATTTTGTGTAAAGGATGTAACCACTTACTACAAATAGTCAAGGATTAGGTATATTGTAAGTGATATTTATTCAGTGGATTAAAGGAGACTGAGAATTACAAACTGTTGAGTCCCTTTTCTCTAATAGGTAGGTACACATGAATGGAAAAGATAATTGAAAGCATAAGCATAAACTGGAGGAAGGTGTTTCATCTTTATAAAGTGAGATTATGCTTCTTAATCCACTTAGGTTCTTGGAAGGAGTAAGTATAGTTGTTAAAAGGGGAAACCTATGAACAATATTTAATTTTTTTAGGAAGTCTAACAAGGTTATATACCAAATACTCTTAAGTAGTTTTCAAAATTACTGTGACACCGAAAGGACTCAAAACCTGCCTAAAGTAAAAATATAAAGGTATTTGTAAGTGGAGAACATTAACAAGAAAGTGTTCTTGAATCAATATTATCTATATTTGTATAAATAATTTGGAGGACACTCCCAGTAAAATTGCTTAAATTTGTGAAACAGTAAGTTCTTACATATAGTACACGTAAAGCCAATGGGAGATACCATAGATTCTTTGAGTGGGCAGAAACGGAACAGATGAGCAAGTCCAAAGTAATCCACAAAGGGAAAAATAATCCAGACGGCAATCAGAAAATGATATGTCATCTGGGAGTTAAAAATCCCAGAAGTAAATCATAGTAGTCGAGATCAGCAGTCCCTAACCTTTTGGGCACCAGAAACTGGTACTCCTATAAATACCTAATACCTGATGATCTGAGGTGGAGCTGAGATGGTGATACTAGTGCTGGGATCGCCTACAAATACAGATGAAGTTTTGCTCGTTTGCCAGCCATTCACCTCCTGCTGTGCGGCCTGGTTCCTAACAGGCCACGGACAGGTACCGGTCCACAACCTAGGAGTTGAGGACCCTTGGTCTAAATGAATACTGTTTTCTGCTCACATTGGCTAGAGAAATTTACTCTGGCTAAAGAGACCTACACAGAGAAAACTCAGTTAAGAAAAATTCTGGAAACAAAGCATGGTATTTTTCTCCAGCATGAAACCATGATATGTCTATGTCTGAAATAGCATAGAAGGTCACTACATGTCAAAAAATATACAACAGAGCTAGAGAGAGTCCAGAAAAGGCACCTCCCCTACAAAAAGATAAAAAGTTTGAGGCATTTCCATGTGAGAGTAGACATGAGGATGTCACTATAGAAAAACCTAAGCTGATATATGATCAAAATGAAAGAAATTATGAAAGGAATTAACAAAGTGTATATACAGATTTGTTCACCAAAGTAGAAAATACTTGATTCAGAATACTCCTTTTAAAACTCAGAAGTATTACCAAACCCATCTCTTTTTGAAAGCTGAAAATCTAAATAGGTTTAGTAGGAAAAAATGAATTTTAGGAAATCAGAATCAACTGAGAGGGTTTCATCAAACTCTAGGTGTCTTCCACATCCCCTCTACATCACCCTCAAATGTATGGGCAAAAGCTGTGAAGCACCAAGTTCATGAATACGGGTATATTGCTATTTACAGAGGAGGTGGTGTTTGTTATTTATCCCTAAACAAAGGGCAGAACTTTCTTTGCCTTCACTTCATAAACCTGTTAATCTGCATAGAATATTTTGTTCAGGCCTAGGGTAGTATGTCACCTCATTCCACAAATGATATGGAACAGCTTGGTATTTATGTTCTACTGACATGTTTTTGACTTAAAATTACAAAATCCTTTCAGGGACATGGTGGTTATCATTCAAAAGCCTATACAATGGAGATTACATTTTATTACATTTTATTTTGATATACTCCAACATATCAAATTACATAAAATCCCATAAGCACAGGGTATATAGATTGGTCAGTTTGATTTGGGTAACTTTTTCAAATCACAATTGTATTTAAGGTCTGTAATGCCTACTATGACTCTGTGTCAGACACTGCTGGGTGAGAGATTGAGTAAAATACCAAACCTGAGTTCCTAGATTTGTTGAGAGGCAGACAGGTATTGAAATCATTAAAAAGAGAACAAGTGCAGTGGCAAAGATATGTACAAAGTGTTTTGGGGGGGAAGGGGTCAAATGAGAGATAGCTTGGATTGTTGAGGTTTATGTCACAGAAGGCGTGACACTGAAGCTGGGTCTTGAAAGATGAGAAAGAGTTCAATAGTTGGAGAAAGAACAGGAAAACATTTCAAGCAGGAGTAATAGGAATAACAAAGTTGACAATAGGCAGTGTTTTGCCACTTTAGGAAAGCACTGGATTATTGGATTGGATGTCTTATTTATTGACAATCGACTGAAATGATTTTCTCTTTAATCATCTTTTTGCAGTTTGCTACTTCTGTCTTAATATATACTCTTGTCTTTTAGGGGGCTACTGAATGGTCTAACTGTTATCATATTGCTGGTGACAACAATCCATTGGCTGTGAATAGAGCAGCAAATAACATCTCATCTTTATTGACCAAAAATCAAATTAAAGAAGGGTAAAAATTTTATTTTGTAGCACCTCTTTGACAATCACTTTTCATAATGACTTTATGATTAATACCCCCAGTACATTGTGAAATCATTTAACCAAAATGAACATATTGAGACTCTATTTTAAGATTATTGAAAATGAGTTATATTTAAAAAATATTTAACTGTAATTTCCCCACCCTAAAGCAACTATTTTTCTTCAGTTTTCTTTTTTATTTTTCCCACATAGGATATTGTATATTCATTTTGATTTTACAAATGTTCAAATATTTATTTTTATACTGTTTTTAATGACTGCATAACATTCCATTCTATAGAAATACCATAATTTTAGCCTTTCCTTTATTTGGCACTTTAAAACATCTGAGTTGCAAGAGACCTGAAAACCATCCCCATGGTGCCTACATATCCTACAGGAGATCTTAACCATTGGCCTTCTCTGAAGGCTTTTGATTCCATTTTTACACAGCGAGTCACGTCTTAGTGAGCAGTCTCTCCCTGAACCTCCTACAGATTTCCCTCCCACTTGGGTCCATAAAGAAAAATCTTATCTCTATGTCACATGATTGGCATCAGATATTTGAAGGGCTACCAAAACCCCTACGTTCCTCCATTCCACCCCTCCAAATGTCTCTTTGAAGCAAAATATTCCAAGTCTTTTAGCCATATCTTTTTAATATCTGTGCATTGGAAGTCCATTAGCCTCTGGGAAAATTTTTCATCTGAGATATATATAATTATAGTATTAAGCCCTAGCCCACTACTCCAAATTACATTTGACAACACCATCTGAGCCAGCCTTTTACCATTCTTTAAAAGTCTCAACTGTCTTTGGGAAGAATTGGTTGAAATGTAACTTAGTCTACAATTTCTCACCAGATCCCATCATAAAATTGTGTCTCTCGTCTCCTCTGCTACTGTACTTCATTTTCTTATAAAGTGGCAGGAGTAGGTCATCAGATTTGTTAGGTCTTACAGGTGCTCCACTTCCTAAATACATAGCCCAAGAAGTCATATCCCATGATTGGCCATAACAGATCTAGAAACATCTGCCTCCATAACCTTTAGTGTGAGGTTTATATTTGTAAGTAGAAATCAATTGTTTTTAAAATATTCATTTTATATGAATATTCATTTATTACTTATACCTGGCATACCTAATACTACTTTATATCTGTATATTGGTTATCCTCTGCTAATTTATTTTTCCTTTTAAATAGAATCACAGTGCTTTCATATGCTATTTGTTCTGTGGTTTTACGCTCAATACTTTTTATTCCTGTTTCCTATTGAGGTTTTAAAATGTTACCAAAAATTTTAAGCTGTATGCTATAGATGTCTTCTTTTTAGTAAGTTTTCATTAGAGCCTTTATGCTAAGGACTCCTGTTGACCATATCTTACAGATTTTGATACTTTGGTTACTTTCTACATCATTACTTATATACTTGTTTCTCTGATCAGTTGTTTAGGACAGTGCTTTCAAACTTTAATGTGCGTATAAATCACCTGGGATACTATTAACATACAGATTCTGATTCAGTATGTTTAGGATGGGACCTGGGAGTCTGCATTTTCTAGCAGGCTTCTGGGCAACGTTGATGCTACTGGTCTGTGGCCCAGCTTTTTGAGTAGCAAAGGTTTAGATCATTTTTATACATAAAACTGAAAAGTAATTGAAAGGCTTTTTGTTAATTTATATTTTACTATGAATTTTTATGGTATATTGTTTCATATTTATTGAGATTTTCTTGAGGCTTAGTATATGACCAGGGTTTTCTTGAAACCTGATATTTTAAACCTATTATTTTTGTTTTCTGAATATTTTATCATTTTTCAGACTCTATACCTTCACTTTTTGTCTGATCAACTTGTATTTTTATAAATCTTACCTAGATTTTTAATGTTTCTTGGCTTAACTTGTAGTTATTAGTGCTTTTAACTCTATTTCCAATAGAATGCTTCTCTTCCCCATTATGTAGTGATTGCCTTCACTGCATTTTATTATCAAATAGCAATAGTGTAACCCTTCATTTCTGTTCACCTTTGATTTGCCTTTCTTAGCCTGTGCATTATTGCCTGTATTTTATTTCTTAAACAAGTAGCTTTGCCTTAATGGAGAGGATTTAAACCATGTTTATATTATATTGTCTTCTGGTGTCTATTTTTTTTTTATTTTTGCCTTATTAATAGCATATGTATTTTAATCTTAAGTACCTCTATATTTACTAATTTTACTTATTTGTCTGTCTCCTGTTATTACTATTTACCAAACTTTATCCTTCATATGTGTCGCCTCAATCTTTTCTTACTCTTTAGCATTGTTTCCAGTATGTTTCATCAATAGCTTGCATCGTCGGTTACATAATTTACTGCTTCAACAGCTTTTCAAAATTGTCTGTTGTAGTTCTTTGTGTTGCAATCTTGTTTTCCCCCTTAACCTATTTTCTTAAATTGTAGATGAAGCAGATGTAGACATCTTTTGAAAATCACTTTTAACCATTTTAAAAAAATCTGTCATTCTCATAGATTGTCTTATAAGCTGTATCTCATTACCTTATGCTTTCTTCCAACATTCTTTTAGAATTCTGCTTGTTTCTATCGCTGATATTTTAGTAGCATTTTGTACTTTATAGCAGTCTCTTTAGAAAAAATTTTTTAATTTCATATTTCAGAATATGTTGAAGCACTTTTCCTTTGTCTCCACAGCAAACTGTCCTGGGGCTTGCCAATAGATGCTATTCAATGGGATATCTGCAATCTGCCATTGAGAACTGGCTCTGTGGACATTATTGTAACAGACATGCCATTTGGAAAAAGGTGGGGACTTAGTTTTTCAAAAAATGAGTTCTATCTTCATAGTGCCCACTTACCTACTATATCTATTGTCCTTTGTCATCAGAAATCAATTCCTTTTAGCAGGATGTCAACAGTTTTTCACTTATGCACTATAACAAGACAATGGATTCACCCATTTTTTCTTCTGAGAGCTCAGGAATGTATTAACTACATTCGATCCTGACCATCAGATTCACCTATTTTCTAGTCCATTATTGAATTACGTACTTCACACAGAAAGATTGAAGCAAACCTGGTTCTATTTCTCAGTATAAATGATTTCTAATCACTGGTTTGGTTTATGCAATGTCTGCTAATATGCTTAAGATGACAATTTATGTAACTATTATAGTCGTTTTTTCTGTAATTGATTTACCTTAAGATTCTGTGCCATTTACTAAAGTCTCATCATTTCGTTGACATGTAATGGCAAAGTTCTAGCTTCCAAATGGCAACCATTTTTCATACCTCAGGATTTTCTTGTTGCGATGAGTTTTTAATTTCTTTTAATAGAGTTCTAGGTATTTTTTCAAGTGTTGGACTCATTGGACCTTCTTTAATAGGATGGGCTCCAAGAAGAGAAACTGGAACCTTTATCCAGCTTGCCTACGGGAGATGAGCCGTGTCTGTAGACCTGGGACAGGCCGAGCTGTACTACTTACTCAGGACAAGAAATGCTTTACCAAGGTACTGTACAGTAGCTCAGCCTGTGGTAACTTTAGGAACTTAAGTAGATTTGGGGATATTAGTCTGAGCAGGATTTGTGTTCTCTTCCCCTCAGTGTTCCTTATTGTCAACAAAGACCACTGGTTAGTCTAGAGCAGGTAAGTCATAAAAGCTAATTATTTTTATGCCTTTTGTGTATACACAGGCCTTATCTGGAATGGGACATGTATGGCGGAAGGTGCATACTGTCTGGGTGAACATCGGTGGTCTTCATGCTGCAGTTTATCTTCTGAAGCGTACTTCTCAAGCTTTTGTTCATCCTTCAGAACAAGATAAAGAACTCCTTGGTAATGAATACAAAGAATGATAAATAGCATTTGTGCTTCCTGATACTAGAAATGTTAACTTGCTTTGGGAGAAAATAGTATTAACAAAAGTACGAGTTTCTGCAGTTTAAACTGGTCTAAAGCTCTTCACCCTAGTTAGCAAAAGGTATGAATGTCATGAAATTGAAAAAGTTGTAAGAATTGTTCTTTGAAGCTGCTTTGAAGGGGTAGTTGGGCATTTAGTACTTTTCTTAAAATGCTTTGAAGATGCTAAGCCTACTAAAATGCTTTGGGATTTGGGTTCAGTACATTTTCAGGCTTTATAATAGTTCCTGTTTTCTACTGTAGCTATCCTGGCCTAATGGAAAGGCAGAGAACATGATCAAAGAATCTTAGGCAACATCTCATTGCCTGTGCAGCTTCACTATTTAGTTGCTCAAGTTCTCTTTACCTCAACTTAAAAGACGAAGCATTATTATGTTTTGTGAAACAGGGTTTGCCCCATGAGATGAAGTCTCACAAGACCTACTAGGAAGTTTACCATTGCCTTAAAAACTAAAATAGTCATGTTATTCAGATTAATACTTTAGCATTTATCAAAGGAATTATAAAGATGCTTTACTGTTAGCAATATAGGACATTTCTATTTGTAAATAGCAGCAAATACATTGTTAAAGTATGAGACCAAAAAGTCAAATTTAAAAAAATTTTCCTTTCAGTGCACATTAGTGGTGTGGCTTTTCAAAGTCAAACATAAACCTTTCAAAACACCCAGTTTCTTTAAAGGACCAGGGAACTGATGTTATCTTTCAATTAAAAATTTCACTTAAGTTATTTGTTTTCTCTTGGATCACTATTCCTATTTAGTTGCTTTTCCAGTTGTAGAAAGTCCTTCCTGAGACATTGGAAAATGATATGACTTCAATATTAAGTCCTTGTGAAAACAGTGCTTCCCCCACTAGGTCAAATAGTACTTGGGGTTTTATGTGGAATTCTTTATAGTCTTCACTTGATTTTGGAGTTTCTGGTGGTACTCAGCTTAGATTTTCAGTGTCCTATTAGTAATATGAGTACTACTCATTACCTTTGATGTCTCTCACATTTAGTATAAAAGGACATAGTACTTATTTTCTTTGAAAAAAAATAGGTCACATTAGCAGTATAGCCAACATTCCTAGTCTGGTTTCTCTGATATACTACCTCACACTTGAGAATGAGTGTTTTATATCCTAACCTGGAATTTTTACCATCATCATAATGCAGTTGCATTATAGTGGGTTCAACGTAAATTTTCATGTCTGACAAAAGAAACCTTTTAAACCTCTAGTGTCAGTCAGCAGTCCACAGAACTGGCATATACCCAGTTCAAGGAACCATGTCTGTTCTCACCAGTTTACCAAGTGCTTGGCACAGTGCTTGCCAGAATAGACATTTAATATTTGTTGAACAAATGAATTAGTATTTTTGCATGTTGGCATAGTCTTTTAAGTGTATCAAATCTGTGCCTTGTCTTATACCACTGTAAAAACATGACCAGATTTAAGATGCTGGAAATATGTAGAGAGCCTATGGCCTCCTACACCATTGGAATGTAAAAAGATGGGGACGTGAACTTAATCTGAACACAAAATGAGAGAATTATAATCTAGACATTCTTTAACTGAGAGAGTCAATATAAAGGGAAAAAAAACAAACATTGAGACAGATTTTATAAATTTAATGAAAGAGTTACCTCCCAGAGATTGACAATGTACCTAGTGGCAAGAAAAGGAAACATTTGTTAAATCTTTTAAAATGGTTAAGACTTTCTGGAAATAGCCAAAACTTTAGATTCTTACTTATCAGTGTCACATCCGACTCAAGTCTCCACTGCAAAGACCAAAAGGTAAGTTGAAGACTGAACAAAAGGAAGTATTTCAAAAGGCTGTAAATTACCTAAAGTATGATAAAACCTACAAGTGGTTAAGATTAATTAGTGAGATAGGCATAGAAAAAGTAAAACATCCTTATTCTCAGCACAGCCTTTTCCAAAAATTTCAGGTGGTGGTATGTGGGAATTTCAGTGGGGATATATATAGTGTAAATTTAAAAATTCTATAAGAAAGAAAAAAATCAAATTATTGTACCTTAGTATATTAAATTTTAAAAAGTCCAGGAGAAACATCATGTCTCCTATACCAAAAATTTTTAATGTGCACAATGTAGAAAAATGTATTATTGTTTAAACATGCCTATTGTCACCCTTATACTTTTGCCCAAAGGCTACCAAGTTTGCAAATCAGTTGTGAAGTTGTAGATAATTCAGTGATATAGTTCAATAATATAGTCTATGATAAAGGAATTTTCATTGGAAAGGAGAACAGCGTTTTAGTTTTTCTCAAGCCCAAATTCTGAACTTCCAACTGCCTGCTTTAGTTACCTTTGTGCATCCCACCTCAAACTCAGCATGAACATATACTTCTCCACTAAAACCTGCTCCATGTCCTAACATACCCATTCTCACAGTCTGCCAGGCTTAATACTGGAAGTCATTTTTTTACAACAAAAACTCCATCCAGTTATTCAATATGCATTTGAATGTTTACTATGTACACTGTGCTAGAGCAGCTGTTTCTTAAACTTCTTGATCTCAGGAATCTTTCACATTCTTAAAAATTGAGGGCCATAAATAGCCGTATTAGAAATTAAAACTGAGGAAAAATTTAGATTACTAACAAATGCATTACATCAACATTTTCATGGAAGTAACTTTTCAACAGAGTGGACTGTTCTACATTTTTGCAATTCAGTTCTCTCAAATGTGTGTTAATAGAAAGCAGCTGGACTTCTATTTATCTTTCTGCATTCAACTGGTTGAATGTTACTTGCAATTTTTTGTCATTTTGTGTATTGGTCATTTGGAAAATACTGGTTCACTTAGTTACATAAATATACCAAATGCTGACCCAGTTCATTATATATCTAAAAATCATATTATCTCTTTAAAAACCCTAAGTTCTCGAAAGATGTCAAGCACTTAATAGTGGATACGTTTCCCCAAAATTCTAATTTTCACTTCAAAGTTTGAATTTCATCATTGACAACACTGCTATCAGTTGTTTTCCTTGAAAGGCTCACTTCTTTTATATTTGAAAAAATGCCTGCCCAATAGCCAACTTTGACAACCAAAATTTGACATTTTCAAGTAAAAATGGTGTTTTAAGAAAATAGTACGTAATTCAGCTTGCAGCTCAACTGAATGAGTCCTTTTTCTTGAAACAACCATTGTACTTTAGCATGTAGCAGAAATACTATATGCAGATTTTCTATTTCATCACTCAGGGTCCAGATATAAAAAATAATTAAACTGTTTTCACAAGGACATGAAGTGAAACTGCTCTCTTCTCTCTCCCAGATGTATAGACTACAAATGCATGGCAGTGAAGAATAACTAGTCTGGTGCCACTGCCTTGATTTCTGCCAAGATGCAGGCAGTTTTACTCACCTTTGTTTTTTCACCATTAAAGCATCAGAATTTAAGTTATTCAATGTTTTGACTACTTCGGGATACATTTGTTGCCAAGCTTTCACTTTAGAGTCTATGATTAGTTGACGCTGATGCAGGACAAATACAAGCAAAATAACAAGCCTAGCCATATTTGTAGATTCATCCGTTTGTAAGGCATAACTACAGTTCTACAGGTGAGATTAAAGCAGACTTCATGTCTGCACACAAATCTTTAATATGACATTATTGTTAAAAAGTGGCACCATGATTTTTTACTTCTTATCCAGCAGATATTCAGCAGTGTCAAATGTGTATGGCTTTTTGTAAAGTTTTTAGCCATTGTGTACGTTTCTCCAGCCAATGTCATACAATAACTTACACTTCAGTACACTTCAGTAGCTTTCTCTTATAGTTTCTTTGGAGTTGATTCTTCCTACAAAGAATTCTGCAATATACTAATTTCATCTTTTTAGCATTTTTAGACATAGTTGTAGGTTGAATAAGTAATCTTATTCTTTTTTAAACCAATGATCCATTGTTTAAAAAACATATAAATTGGTTTATTGAACTTATTAAATTCTAAAAGAAGCTATAGTTAAATTTAAAAATTTAGAAGTTTTGAGAAAATATTTAAAACATTATTGCATAAGAATACTTGTTTATAATCTGGCACAAAGAAAATAACAGGATTTTATAACAGTTGCACAATATGATGGTTGCTAAGATTACAGAAGGTATAACCAAAAAAGTAAATTAATTCCTAAACAAATATTCATACCCTAAACCTACCACCTTAGGAAATTCTAAAAAATTCAAGAATAGATATACTGCACCATTCGATTAACAGCAGTGATGATCTCATCATACATCATGTAGCTCTGCACACTTGTGAGAATGAAAAGGTTATAATAGCTGAGTATTGTGAAAATAGTTTGATCTCGAAGACTTCCCTGTGCTTAGGCAACAGGGATACAGCCATACACAAGTACTGTCCCTGCCCTCAAGGAGCAACCTAAAAAAGTTAACCAACCAACCAATTACACAATTACTAATTTGATTACAATGTGAGAAGTGCTATGACAACATTCAAGTGGAAGACCCAATGTACCGGAGTTGAAAGCATCAAAGAAGGATTCCTTGAGAAACCCTTTGTTGAGACTGTCTTCAGTGACTGACATTTGATCAGTAATTGAGTCCTTTAACTTCCTTTCCATTTTGATTGCCATCATTATATCAGGCCTCATAAATTCATGTCTGGACTACTGTAAAAGAACCTCCTAAATGGTCTCTCTGCCTTCACATTTCACCATTTCTACAACCCATCCTGTATCCTGCAGCCAGATTAAATTTCCTAAAAGACTTGTACTAGAATGTTGCTATAATTTAGTATGGTAAAAAGTGTGCGATGAATTTAACCAAAAGTCAGTAGAAAAGTGGTGAAGAATGTTGACTGAGTTGATGAGAATCCATACACTAGAAGTGGGGTTAGTTAGTTGGTAAAATAACCAATTCTATAAACATGATCTGAAAATGTGACTCATCATCAGGAAGAGCCAATCTTAAACATGGTTTTAAAAAAAAAAAATAGAAAACAAAGGATGACTAAATACCAGGACAAACTAAAGGTCAGTAATGACTGAACTCTAAGGAAAAAAATTGGAAAGCAGGATTATTAAATATAACCATAGCTTGGAAATATAATCAGTGGAGAAATAGTCTCCCTACTCAGCACAAAGGTATACATCATATCAGGAATAATTCATCTGGTTCAACACTGGTTTAGATAAAATAAACCTAAATATTTAATTCCCTGCTACCAACAGTTCTGCAACAATCTAGTTTCTCACCTACTCCTTCAAGAATGGAGTCATAAATAAGAAAAAATACATCTTCCAATAAATACAAAGTAATATATGCCACTAGGTAAAGTAACAAAATCAAGAATTGTTAGCCTGCAAAGTACCAGACTCCTGGATGTTACCTAACAAGCTGCTCTACAATTAAGACTGGCCTAAAACAATCAAACCAGTCTTAACCTTGTGATGCTGATCCCTATCATGTTCTGAATTAACAGTTGCAGACCATGATTATACCAAACCTCCTCCATACATAAGTATATGAAAAACATTGTGTAGCTCAAATTTTACAAATCAAAAAAGTAAAAACCCTTACAAAAAACCTTCAACTCTCTCATACAAGTACAGGTGTTAAATATAGGTGATTTTTGCCTAGAAGAAATAATAATGGCTCTACCTCAAAAGGAGTTGGTTGCTGGTTTAAAATAATAAGGCCCATGGAAGCATGGTAAGAGGATAAGTGCAGTGGTTCATACAGGAAACCCAAGAAAGAGCTAAACAGTGGACAGATGTCTTCAGAGACCATGAGGCATTCAGTTTCCTTTATGAACAGATTAAGGGACTTAGGTTAAGTATAACCCTTAAGTTTCTCCATAAAAGGAGGCTATGTCTGTGTTTTGTGGACTATTATTTGAAAAACAATTTCACATATAAATCAAAACCAACATTTACTGAGTACCCAGCTCTATGTTCAGGCACTAGGGAATCAAAAAGTAAATCTGTATCCTTGAGAAATGCATGTAATTGGGAAAACAGCCAAAAAAGGGAAAAACAATCTGACCTGCAAGTTTGCAAAACTATTAAATATTACTATCTGCCTTTCAAAATGTCTTCTCATTCAGTTTTTTGGGTGGGAAAAAAACAGCTCTGTTGTGGAAAAAATTAGAGACAAAGGAGAGGATACATATAAGACAGGTGTTTCTCAAGTTGAAACCATCTTTTGTCATATAGGTGTACTATAGGCCCCAGGCTATTTTTGCAGTGTGGTTTCTGGTCTGCCAAAATCAAAAGCAAATAAGGAACTTGAAGATACAGAATTCTAGTGCCTTCCTCCCATCTCAACTAAATTTAGAATCTCTGGGTGTGGGACTAGGAATCTGCATTGCATAGCAAGCCAATTGTGTACACTCAAGTTTTGAAGACCCCTATCCTATGTGTCTCATATTCTAAAAAATTAAGTAAAATAACTTTTAAAAATATAATTGAAATTTATAAGATGCTGTTAGCACATAAATCGAAAAGCACTTTAGTGTTAGAATATATCTATTAATTCATACTTTATCAGGATGAAACTTACTTTGTGGTCGTTTCCTGTAACTTAAGATATTTAGGGCCACCTCTGAAGTTCTTCCAGAAATTAAAATTTGTAGGACTGAAATTTAGGGCTGGTTTCATTAACCTCAGATATAATCCTTTTATTCCTCACTAAACTGTCAACATTAAGGTTTAATGAAATCCCACTTTCCTAGAATTCATTATGTATTCTTTTTTGAAATCCAAACTAGTCAACACTTGTCTTCTCAACATGTTGTCCAAGACAAGTTTATCTCTAGTAAGGGTTTGTTGGATTCAGCTTTTAGCTGAGTACAACTGAAGTGGAGAAATTGGTAAAACAAGCAGGAAAAAAAACCTAAATGGGCCAGAAGTTCAACTTTTATTTCCTTATTGCTCAGTATGAAAATTATCAACATCCACATGTAGTATTCTGCAGTCCACAACAAACATGCTTGTGACTAGAGCTACAAATTACATAAAATTAAAAATTCAGTTCTTTAGTCACACTAGCCACATTTCCAGTGCTTAATATATGGTTAATGGCTACCATATTGTACAGCGCAGATATAGACCATTACCATTATTGCAGAAGGTTCTAATAGTACTAATCTAGAGCACTAGCAAGCATACAAAGAACTGTTTGAGACCAATAAACCATTCAAAGACACTAATGTCATTCACTCCATTTTATTTAGGATTGGCTAGACATCAAAGAATATACTAGGAGCTTAGTGGTACAACACTAACAAGAGCCTGTACTCACAAAAGTTAAGAGAATTTAAATGAGCAATGACAACGACTTGAGAAATGCTGTGATTCAACCTGCTATGGGATCAGGAGAAAGCACTGCTAATTTTTATAAGGGAGTCTGGCTTATAGGGCAATAGGTTAGAGCAGGCAAGATCATAGGGGAGACAATATTTGAGTCTTAAGTCTTGAAGGGTAAGGAGCATCAAGGGTAGCTTTCCAGAAGGAAGCACCCTACAAAGAGGTATGACATGGTCACTACATTTGGGTTAACAGCAATCAACTCAGTGTGACTTGGTAGAGAGGTAATGTTGGCAGGTATATATGGAAAATTGTGGCAAATGAAAAAGCCGTTAACATATGAGGTTAGCCCGTTGAGGGACCTTGTATATCACAGTGATAAAGGAATTCACACTATTTAAGTAGATAGGAACCAGTAAAGGAGTTGCATCATTTTCATGCTCATACCTGTATGTTAGAACAGTCCTAGCAACATGTAAGACAGATCAGAAGAGAATACCAGAGGCAGACACAGTGGTTTGAAAGCTATTATGGCAACTGCGCTCAGTTACTGATGAGAATAGAAATAATGAAATGGATTGAGAGGTTATTCAAAGGAGGTAAACGGGAGATGTTTCTGAACTCATGTCCAATTCTCAGTAAAGCAGTAGTCAAGACCACCTAGACTGTGAAAAGGGTCAGCGTAGAATCCCAGCTGGGGGAAAAAAAGATAATGCTGATAAAAGTGGGGCCTCTGCTCACGCTGGGTAGCCATAATTGGAGGTAGTACCAATCTGTCTGGTTTCATGACTCACCACTCTACTAAAAACAAGAGAGAAAGCCAATGGCAAGTATGGGGATTGGATGAGCAAGGACAATAGAAAATGGACTCAAAAGTATGAGAAAAAGTTGCTAAGATGCCT
Organism: Pteropus vampyrus; assembly: GCF_000151845.1. Classification (NCBI taxonomy): domain Eukaryota; kingdom Metazoa; phylum Chordata; class Mammalia; order Chiroptera; family Pteropodidae; genus Pteropus; species Pteropus vampyrus. Next base: position 3,214,562 of record NW_011888952.1, on the reverse strand, counting down.
TACCCTGGGGATGCAAGGCAGGGGGCTAAAATTTTAAGATTAAGATTTAATAAGATGCCATTCTTTGGGGGTTTAGCAAGGGTCTCAAATGGGGTGAGTAAAAAAACTCACTCTGCCTTTAGTCTATGTCACTTTATCTCCAGGAAAAATGCTACAAAAAGGACCTTAAGTAGTACTAACACCCAGTCACAACGCATAAAATCAGCCTCAGGTGAATGCCTAGACTCCATTTCCCTCCTCCACTATTATAATTACTTTGTGTGACACAAACTCAAGTCTATGGGAAGACAGAAATTGGGCTCACCTTCAAAATCTTACACCTGCTCAAACTCTTGTAGGACAACGCCCAGGCACCAGGTTAAGCCTGGGCAAAAGAATCCCGCCCACAATCTAGAGGGAGTGACTCGACATGGAGGCGATGAAGAGATCGCGGGGGAAGGAGGGATTCTTCTAGACCCAGGGCGGTCCTTAGGAAACAGGAGGCAACAGAAAACTCCCATAAAGGTATTGCAGTACTCCCCTCCCTCCGCATAAAAGGGTGCGGCCTTCTCTCCACCTCGTCCACTGCAGCTCGCGCCGATTTTTGGAGAACATGCGCCTCCCACCCACAAACCTGCATGGACAGCCCCGCTCCTTTCCCCACCCCCTTGAGTCCGAGAGCAGGTCGAGCATGTCTAGCTTTTCGGGCGGCGGTCGCCCAGGGCGGAGCTGCGGTCGGCACCACCCAGAAGCCTCCACCGGGCAGCCCGCCCCCACCGACGTCGCGCGCTTCCTGCCACGTTGCGCAGGGGCGCGGGGCCAGACACTGCGGCGCTGGGCCTCGGGGAGGACCGTACCAACGACCGCCTCCCAGCCGACCCTCGCAATAGTTTCGCTCTTTTACGACCCGAGCCAATAGCAAGGGGCCGTCCCCCGGACTTCAGCAACCAATCAGATGCCGAAACCGAGCAGGCGGCGGGTAAACCGACTCCCTCCAAGGGAGGGTGGCGGGACGCCAGCGGAGGAGCGAGCCACTTTCCCTGACTCTCCTCTCCCGCCTCTTTCCCCGCCCGCAGGAGACCGACCGCACCCGCGTATCCAACTCTCCCCACCTACCTACACACCCGACCCAGGGAGCAATGCGAGAGTCTCTAAGCGGCTGCGCAGTCACGAGGCTGTAACTGACAGGCCCTTTACCCCAACCAGAACACGCCAGTTGTGTTTTCACACGCGGCGGGAGGAGAAGCAGCCAATCAGTGACAAGAGCTGAGCCGGAAGCGCTGCTCCCTCTGCAAGAGCAATGGCTCCAGCCGGATTCGAGCCTTTTCCGCTTTCTCCCTCCCCCTCCGGTTGCCGCCAGGAGGGCCGCATTCCCGCCTGCCTCTAACCCTTTTCCCTTCCGGCGTAACAAACATACTCCCGACTTCCCGCAGGAGAAAGCGACAACCACTTCGGCCACCCATTACCCGCGCCGCATCCACCGGACCTTCCTCCCACCAGAGTTCCGCTCCCCTACCTAGCCGAGGCTCTCTGAGGAGCTGGAGCCCCAGAACACTGCCTCTTCTCTAGGCGGCTCCAGCGGCTTTCGCTGATTGGCGGCGAGCTGGCCAATGGGTGCGGGGAGGTGGGCAGAGAGGCCAATGGCGTGGCGGGAGGGGGCGTGTCCCGGGTGCCCCTGGCGCCGGCGCTGGGAATCCCCGTGCGGTCAGTGGCGTTTCCGCTCGGGCAGCGGGCTGAGTGAGCTGCCGCCGCCGCCGCCGCCGCCACCGCCGGGGGAGGGGCGGCCGCCGCCCGCCTGCGCTCAGAGACTCACGCAGCCCCAGTCCCGCCAGTCCGCCAACACTGTAGTGCCGCCCCCCCTCCTCCCCTGGCCCTTCCCCCTACCCGCCTTTGCTCGCTCCGCCTTTCTGCCCCCACCCCCACCTCACGGGCACGGGCCATTCCCGGCCAGGAAACGCCGTGGCGCCGCGTTGGGCCTAACTCGAGTCCTGCTGCCTCCCGGGAGTGTTGTGCGCCGCAGCCCGGGCCCAGGCCCAGGCCCCGGCAGCGCCTGGGACAAGGTAAGGGTCCGACAAGAAAGAGGGACCTAACCTCACGATCCGGCCCCCGGGGGAGGGAAGGGTCACCTCCTCCGTCTCCCCGCGCTCGTTCTCGGGACGTGGGCCTGGCCCTCCCCAGGCTCTAAGCAGGAGGATGCTGCCCCTTCTTATGCCCCTCGCCACCCCCACTACACACCATTGCATCCCTCTTTCACAGGGAAAGAGGCCCCCTACGTAATGTAGTCGACCCCACTACCTTTTTATGTCTTTCCTGGGTCAGGACGCTTCCCCTCCCCCACGTCTCTTCACCCCTTTTCCTGGGAACTGCCTACTCCACATTTACCTTTGACTTGAGGATAGGCCTCTCGCTGCCCTCCTCAAAATACACAGGCATACTTTTTTCCCCTCCCCTAACCAACACCCCCACCCCCGTTCGCGCGGCCTGGTGATAAGTCTGATTGCTCTTGGGGCCTCGATCTCTCCATAATGTTCCTGGACTCCTTCCTTATCGTTCTTAGGTCCCCATCTCCGATATTGCTTCCTTTCCCACACTAAAGACATTACCTCGGCTACCCCCACTTTACATTCTTGGGTTTTCAGTGGCGTCTGCCCCAGTATCTCTGAAAAAGCGTTATCGAATTTGTAGGGTTCGAGCTTGGAGTTGAGCCAGATTGTGTCGTTCTCTCTGCCTTGGGCGTGGAAAGCAGTCATTTGAGAATGTCTTTAAAAGCAGAAAAATTTACCCTTTATGAATTCCCCTTCCCTCTGCGTTGAAGCCAGGGATGCGAAGTGAATGGCGGTGAGAAAAAGCCTTGGTTTTTAAGTAGATGAATTGCGTGAGAGGGAAAGTTTAACTGTTGGGAAAACCCCTTCTATGCTAATTTATTCTGTAGAGATCTTTTGCTTGTCTCACTTCTTAGGAATAATTGGTCTTTCCCTTGGATATTGATGCAGCCTGCTCTGCTGGTCTGGGTCAGGGGTGCATGTATGACCTGCATTTTCTGCTTTCTCATGTTACTTGTGCAATGTGTTCACCAGTAATTCATTTCTTCCCCAGATCTCTGGGTTCTGTTGGGCTTTGTCTATACTTTAGTTCATGTCTCCAGTTTTCCCCGTGCTTATGGTGCTGAAAGAATCCCCAAATTCTCAGCTAATTTCCTTCATCACTTGACTAAACAAGTTGCTTTTAAATGACTTAATTTTAACCAAGGTCATATTTACGTTTTTTGTTGGGGTGATGTTACATAGCTCTGCTTTTGATTAGAGAGAATCTAGCTGGGTTGAGTGTTATGAGCTTTTCAAGAGAATGTTTGTGTACCCCCTATTTGAGAAAATTTCTTGGTGGTTAATTTTATGTCATTAATGTTTTTAGGTCACTCAGAAAAAAGTTATAAGTTGTAATTTTAAATGTGTGTAATCTGTGTTAGGACTAAAGCAAAGAATATTCACTTAATCAGAGAGGTTTCTGGGCCTCTTGGAGGACACAGGAAAATTTTAATGTTGGATTTCTTCCAATTTTCTCAGGAGGATCATTAATTTTCTTATATAGCCAAAAATTCTGGCCCGTTACAGGATTAGAGTCCTTAAGGTTTACTCATCCTGTCATTAAAATAGAAAAATGAATTATGTCCTTTGGTAGGACATGACACAAGGCTCTGTCTCTAGCTGCAAATTTAAATTTCACTGTAAAGAGAGTGCTTAGAAAATTGGCCTTTTAAAGAGTAAAGCTTAATCTTCACTCCTAAATGGCTGGCTTAATTAAAATGGGTATCCGAAATTTGGTAAATACTGATTTTTCTAATAAAAGGCTCTTGGTTTAAAACTAAATGGGTGACCTTAAGAGTGTTTCTTTCTAACAGCATAATTCCAGCCCTTCTGGCATGGAGCATTGGTCCAAAAAAAAAAAAAGTGTAAGAAGTGGGGGTGGGGTGAGGAGAAGGTTGTTCTTTGGGTTGGACCACAGGGGTGAGTATACAAGGCAGCAGCAGCTGCTGGCTCTGGAGCTCTGGTTGCTACGTGAGAAGCTTGAGTAGTGTTGGCTGCTGTCTCCAGGGAAGGACAGCAGTGCAGCGTCCATTAATGCTGTTGGCTGCAGGGAGCTGCACTTAGGCGATGGCTGCTTCAGGACTAAGAAGAAATCTTGCTTTTCTGGGAATTTTCATTGCTGAGCTGGTTTGCATTTTATTGGTGGGGAGATGATAATTAGCAATTCATCACCTTCTACCCATTTATGGATATCAGCATCTGGAAACTGGATCATAGTTAAAGTTTTTTTCTTTTTTGTTTGGTTTGGGGGGGGCAGATTTTTGGTTATTATCCGCAGATTTAAAACCAGAGTATTAAGAATTTAGGGATCTTCCTGAGAACCAGAGTAGGAAGCATATCAATTTTTTCTGCAACCGACATGTGTCCGTCCTTAAATCACTGACTTAATTTTAATATTTTGTTGTGTATCGCCTTCCTTTCAGTTGTTAGGCCCTATTTACCTTATTGAATAGATGTTTTGTTAAACATTTGACTAAATTTGGTATCTTAAACTCCGACAAGAATTGCCCTTTTCAGAATGATTTGCAAATATAAATCTCAGAAGTATTTTCTTATTTTCTGGATCGAGAATAGACTTCTCTAGATTAGATTATTTTTTTGGAGTTTGACCTATAAAATGGATTCATTAAATGTATATTGGATATAGTCTTCTAAGATCACAAGGATCTATGTTTGGCTGTGATCCATCTGAAATATAGGACAGACCAGAAGGAATATTCAGAAATTGAATAAGTCTAGTGTATAGGATACTTGAGAAGATGGCCTCTGAACCCCTTATGTGGTCTCCCCTCTCACAACTCCTGCAAATCAGGAAGATCTCTGATTAAGCAGAACAATTTGTTGAGTATGGAAATACTTGAAGGAGAATCACCATCCAAATATACTACCAATTATAATACTTAACAGATGCGTTGTCCGCCCCCACCCCACCTCAACACTTGCATCCTATATTTTTCCCACAGAATTTTGATATGTTCAGTTTTGTGTAAATGTACTTAAATCCCACAATCATCTATAATGTGTATGGCATGACTGGTATTTGTGGCAGGGAACCAAAAAGAATGGAAATGAGTTTTGTCATTCACAAATGTGGCTTGCATTGTCTCTCAGTGATACATGCTGACTAATGAAGCAGAATCTTTCAAAGATAATATTTTAGGTGGTTTTAATTTTTATTACTATCATGTATAAAAGATGCCAAAATAGATAAATATGGTTTCGCTCACAGTGGCTATTGAACATTTTACATATGAACGTTTGTAGCTTGTTATTTAATATGAAAGTTACCTTATAAAATAATTGCTCTTTCACTTGTTTTTCTTATTGTTTGAAACCTGTTGTGATCTTGATGTAATCATTTTCTGGAAGATCATAGAGGCCCTTTTCTTAGGATTTATTTAAACAGTATGCTTGAACATTTTTATCTTCTGATACTGTTTTGTGTCCAGGAACTTACATACTTTCTGAAGTTATTCTGGCCTTTCTTGGGGAGAGTGGCTATTCAGTTTTTGTCTTTATTTGGGGAAATGATACAGGGCAAAATGCAGATATGCACACAACCACTTTTACTTTATCCTCTTCCTGTTGAAATAACTTGTGGTTGAAATAACTTGTGAAACATTAGGCCATAGTCACCTGACTATTGGATACAATTTTTCAATGAAAAATTGGATCATGACTAGAATAAAATTTTCATATAGCTTCTGGTTCTACTCTGGTGATTTGTCAGTTTAATTTGAAACTAAAAAGCCTAACAGTGAATTTCATTTATAAAAATTATTTCAGGTATTGAAAACTAAAACTCTTGATAGGGATATTTTAAGACAAAGAAAACTTTGATTCTGCAAAATGTGTGAGATAATGTGCATTTTAATACAACTGATGGTTATTTGTAATTTGATTTAAAACATTCTCACAGCCAAATGTAATATGCCTGTGATAGTAGTAATTGTTACCATTCCTCACTGCCAAAAATTCCAAAATATGTGTTGAAATGGCATTTTTAACCTTCCATTTGATACAGTGATTGATTTCTTTTGTGGTAAAGATTCAGGAAAGTTCATGAAAGGTGAGAGAATATCATTTTCTTCACTTATCAATACATGTTTTGTTAAGTCAGAGTCTTAAGAAAAGTATCCCATATATTCAAGTCTAAACTGAGTAAAAAATACCCAGTAACTTGGGGGAGGGGTGTCAGTTAGAAAGCATCACTTTAGAGAATTCTCTTATTCTGACAAAGTATATTCAAACGCTTGCCATTTTATGAAGGGAACCATGAGAGATAATAAAGGAACAATGAAACTGAGTCTCAGTCTACCTTTATAGAAGCCCTCACTGAGCAAGGAATTTGTAATCCCATCCTGCCTCACTCAGTTTTTCCATCCTATCGATTTTGTTTGCTGAATACCTCAGGGAGAAATGGGTCATATTAAGTATCTTTGATATAAAGACAGGGAAGAGGAATTTTCTTATTGGAACAGTGTCTTAGTATTTTTAAAACACTAAGATTATTGGCCAGTTTTGCTCATGTATTCCACTGTTAGTTTGGTCTGACTGCTTTCTCTTCTGTGTTCTTCTGTCTTCATACTGTGGAAATTCTCAGAGTTTTGATGGCAAACTGAAGTAATAAGAATCGTTTCTTCAGCCATATTAGTTATGTATATACACTCAGAGCTGAGAATACTCATTGGCCTATGTTGAGTTACAGAAAAGCAGAGGATATAGGAATTTTTACAGAATTTGTTTCTGTCTGGGGAATCAAGTTTTTTGATGTGCTACCTAATTGAGGGAAAATGTCGAATTCCTTGTTGCTCTATTTGAAAAATAGATGGAAGCATGGGAGGAGCCTGAGACCTTTGCAGCAGAATTGGTCTGAGTAGAAAATGAAGATTTTTGTTTCAAATTGCCAGCTGCTTATGTCAGACTGACTCTCTTATTATGCTTCTGGTTGGCCTGTCAGTATGGCCAAACAGCTAGATAAGTGCAGGGCAGGACAAAGGGCTCTTTACACAGCAGGGAGGCAATGTTGTTGGGGGAGGGGCAGGAGGTAGGAAAGAGGAGGAGGAGGTTCTTTTCCCTGGGAGATTATTCACTTCGGTATACAATTAAAGAAATCATTTCTGGCTTCCACTAAAGCATTGAATTTGTGCCAACCATATACTGTTAACCTGAAATTTAGTATATCCCTGAATATCTGGTAGGGATCCATCCTCTCCTCCAAGGAAAAATAAAAGACTAAAGCTTTGTATAGGTTAAAAGAAAATAAATCTCATGCTCTCCACACTCCTAAATATGAGTCACCCCCTTAATAGACCAGTTCTAGAGCATCTGACAGCATATTTCTATTTCTCAGTAATAGAAAAGAATATTCTATCCGAATAAAATTTATATTTCAACACATACACTGTCTTTATTTGAGTTGGGATTAAACTGGATTAGGTAGAATAATTTGTTTCTCTTTGTGTGAAATAGTTGCAAATTGTTAGCTCCAATTTTATATCTGTAATCTGGAGAGCACTCTCTATAGACATTCACGTTATTGGCTACCATCTGTAAAATGCTAACTGAAGAGAGGCTACTTACTGTTTCAGTCTTAATCCTACTTTCTGGAGAACCTGATATTCCCTGGAGGTTACTCCCTCCACCACATCAGGGTTGGTACAACTTTGATACATGTGCTCAACTCCCAACTGAAAGTGGGGCAGTTGTATCTATATTATTAGAATTAATATGAATCATAGAGTTGAAAGAGACCTGTGGGTTATCTGGCCCTTTAAGCAAAATCATAATGAAATAGTTTAAAGTTTGAGCTCCTATGGAAGTTTTCATTAGATTGTTATAAGGATCAGTGTCCTGAACAGTATTATTTACTTTTAAAATAAATGTCAAACAATACATGCATCCTATTTCTTTTTTAAAAAATCAAAATATTAAAGAATTGCATTCTCAGACAAGTTAGGTAGCAATTATTTGGATTGCAAAAGAATTCCTCCTTTATAAAGGTATATGCTAAGGTTCTTTTAAAAGCTTAATGTATTTTAAGAGAATTTTATTTTTAGAAATAATTGATTAGACCACAGTTTTCCAAGAGTACTGTTGCTTGAATTGAAATACTACCTGTATTGTAATGTTATTAAATTGAGATACGACCTGTATTGCAATGTTATTTAGGCTTAAAAGTTTTCTCTTCTGTCCAAACTGCAGGAGACAGTAAGGAAACTGGAATACTAAATTTTCCTTATGGATCCAGAGCTTGTGACTGTTGGCAAAGAAGAGATGTTTTAACTTGATAGAATACTTACAAAACTGCCTTTAATGTAATATTATGCAAACCTGACCAAATTTTGTGTCATTTCCCTCTATAAAAAGAAAAATGCGTTACCTACTTAACATTATATTTCTATGTGTATAGGTCTTGGCAGTAATGATATAATATTTTGATCTGAAAGGGGAAATTTGAGTGACTAATTATCATTCCCATTAGTTAAAACTTTTTTATCAGTAGAATAGCAATGGTAACATGAAATTTAGTAGACTATATTTTATATTGCTATAGAAATTTAGGGTAGTCATTTCTTCTCTGTATAATTCATTCACATGGATTATTTCCATAGATTTGTGAGACAAAAATAGAAGTCATTTAGTTCAAACCCTGGCCTCCATTCCAGTCAGTTTACATGTGCTAAGACCCACATTGCTAACTAAAGTAAACATCATTTTCAGCATTCAACTAAATAATTAGAAATCTCTTCATTGTGGCTTCTACTGCTCCTATTACCTGAATCTTGCTGGAGGCCCTAAAAAATTCCTGGCAAATGTAGGGGAGAGGGTACATTTTGATCTCAAAGTGTTTGATAACTGCTTTGGCTCCTCAAACAGCTAATCCCATTTTCTTAAGACTCAGCCAGCAGTAGACTAGAATGGAGGTGAAACACAGTACTGTACCTCATCTTGCCTTTGCAGCTGCTCCACCTTATTTCCTGCAATTATTATCCCACAACGCCTCTCCCCAGCAAATAAGAAACTAGGACAAAGAAGGAAAATTGGATGGGCTGATAGGATTTTTACTATGGTTATGGGTTTGTTTATATGTACTTAAATACAAAGCTCATTCATTCCATGTCAGTAGTGAAAGATTATAAGTTAAGTATCTTCCACTTCCTTCATAAACCATTCCAGATTCTCAGCTTTACAGAAAAAAAAAAATGTTTTTAAGCACACTTAATTTTCCTTGCCTGTTCACACAATCATTACCACCAGATGCCACTGTATTATTAGCTTGAAGAAAGGGAGAATCTCTTCTGTAGATAATATTTGAAGTTGGTATTGGGAATTACTGATTTGTGTAACTCAAGATTAAAGACTAAAATAAGGTTAAAAAATTAAATATTTTGTGCTTCCTTCTTTATCTTAGTGGAGATGAAATTAATTGTTCAAATAGAAATTTTTCATTCTTTAGAGTTTTCCATTAAGCTGCATAATTAATGTCCTTCAAGCCTTCTTTTTCCCCACACAATCCACCCTAAGAAAACCCAAGAAATTTTATTTTTATCATTTTTTGTTGCTGTATTCTGATGTTAACATTTTCTTCTCCCTTCTTCTGAAATGTGAAAACTCATAAAATCCAGTAAACTAAGATATGTGCACTATTGAATATAGTAAGAGGATTATTTCATAATTCTTAGAAATTATGATCTGGTTAGGCTGCTCTAATATGTTAACATATTTAATAATGTTGACTTGTAATTTTAATATATATCTAGATTCATCTCAGTGTTTTATATTTGCACCCATTGTTTGTCATTTTATATAAGGTGGTTCTCCCCCCAACCCCATCTCTCTGTTTTTGTTTTTTTTATTTCTGTCCTGTTATGATCTTTGGCCTTTTGAAAAATTCTGTTTCCTTCCACCAGTCTCTGCATGCCACAACACATACAATTTGTACTCTCTCGGTTCTTTGAAGGAGGATGATCTGCAGTTAATAATCAACTGTTTGGGCAGTCTCGGTATCCAAGGAAGGTTTTACTTACAAGGAAGAACCTGGTAGGACCTGTTGGCAATTAGACTGCCTCTGCATTTATGCTACCTTTTCCTTTATTAACATAGATGTTGAAGGTTGACTTGTTTTATAAGAGAAACCAGACAGAAAGGGAAGAGCCACAGTTACATATGGTTATTTTAAAAATAAATGTTTATTATGATCATATTTGGGATAGAATCTTAGAGGATATTAAAAAAAAACCTTCATTTTAATTTTAAAGACAAAAGAGTTTAACCTAAAATAAAACAAAGAGAAGGCTTTTGAGGCAATATGATTGATTGCATGCCCAGTTTAGCACTAGATTATTGTATGAATGCATAAATTTTTATTGTCTCAGTATCTGTGGTGCAAACTGCTATAGCCATGTGAGTTAAATGTCTTTATGCTGAAAAATATTAAGTGGAATGACTTTTTAAAAAAAATAACATCTGAGAAAAATATAGGAGCAAGTCCAACTTTTTGATGTCCCTTTTTAATTATTTTTGGTCTTGCTATACAAATTTAGTTTAATTTATGGGAGTTAGAACTTTAATGACGTAGCTTAGTAATAGAACCAAATATGACTAGATTGACATAGTGTCAATGCATATTTTAGGATGAGACTAATATTGTACCTAATTGTTAAACATATTTAGGTTACTTTTATTGAAAAAGTTTACCCAAGATTTAAAAATCTATGAAGTGGCATAAAATATTCACATTTTAAACAGGTAGTCACCTTATTGGTGGCACATCATATAAGCAATAATCAGATTTTTTAAATCAAGTATTAAAAAAATAATAAAATCAGGTATTTACTGAAAATCAAAAAAGAGAAAATTATGCTAGCATCATATACAGAGCTCTGAAGTTACTGTAGCCATACCACTTAGACCAAGTAGGTAATAATGCCAGCCCCAGGGCTCTTACTTTGAAGCCCAGACCCAGATGTTTTTACCGCAACTCTTCCTTACTTAACCCATAGGCTATTAAGATTTGAAGTGTTGCGAGGAATAAGGTAACCGTTCAGAAATTGAGTAGGAATCTGACTGGTTCATGTGTGGAGGCCCATGGGAAGACATGTACTTTTTAGAGAAGCAAGGTTCTGGGTAAGTGTACTTTTCCTCTCATAGTTTATCATGAAAAGGAATTGCTGGAAGTTTGCAGAAAACACTATAAACAACAAGTAGACATCTCGTTTTATGAAATAACTGTGACAAGCAAAGGAGATGAAAAGTAGTTTGTTTTTTTGTAGAATACCTTAGTTTTTCTGAAAACTCTAATATTAGGAATGTATTTCTATGGAAATTAGTTACCCAAAGAATTGAGTTGAGTATCTTTTGTGAAAAATGATTTAAAATTTTCATCTTTTATCAAGTGACCATATGTCTTGGTTTCCCTGGGACAATCCTGGTTTATGCCTACTGCATAATTAGTAATAGCTCCCCTTTCACTCAAAAATGCCCTAGTTTGGACTGTAAATTATATGTTCACTCTAATTCTAGGAGATCTTGGAACTTTTTGTTACTACATATCAACCCATTTTTCTTTTATAGAGAGAGCTCTTCTCATTCTCCTCTCTGCTAGGATTTATCTGTTGGCCTCTCTGAACCCCCATTTCCACATAAGCAGTTTTTAGAATTAAGCCTTTTCCTTTTAGTTGATGATGGGGGGGGTGATATAGATTTGATTACTTTTTCATTATGAAAAAGTTCAAATACAACAGAATAGAGAGAATAGAAAAATCGACTCACTTTGGAATTTATTTAAACCATTTATTTGATCAAGATAAGATTCATACATTGTACTTGGTTGATACATTTGATTCTTTGTAATTTATAGGTTCTTGTCTTTTTTTATGTAATATATTTGTTAAATGAATTTATCATCACGTAAAGTTCCTACTCTTTGGGTCTTTGAAGTTGCATCTACATGGTGTCATTTAATGTATTCTGCTATTAGATGACTCTCCTTCCCATATTCATGTAAATTAATGATTAGATCCATTGCAAGTATACTTTATAAGACTACTATGTACTTCCATTGAGTTACATTATGTTTACTTGTGTATGTAATGTTAAGCAGCTGTTGATATTTATTGCCTATGTCAGCCATTCTTAAATTCTATAAAAATTGAAGGCCTCAAAGAGCTTTTATTTGTGTGGGCTATATAGAGATTTACCAGATTAGAAATTAAAACAGACAAATGGTTACCCTAAGATCCAGTTTGCCTCGTACAAGTTTTCAAAATAATGAATTGGTAACCTAGCAACCTCCAAAGGTGATCAATGAAGTATTATTATTATTATTATTGTTATGGTTTTAAAGATATTTGATGTGCTTCAGTTACTTGCAGTTATTATTTTTGACATTCAGATTGTCTCACATTTGGCTCTTGGCTCCTAAGTCTTTTTAACTCATTCTCAATTGCTTCCTGGCTTGCCTTTTTTTTTTTTTTTTTTTTTAATTGATTCCTTGCTGTTTCATATGACGGAATGTTCCAGGATCATTTTTTACATTTCCTGCCCAAACCTAGAATTATTTGTTCTTGCAAAACTCTGGGGATTTTTTTTAGTAGAAATGGTACTTAGAGACCATAATCTGAGTGCTAGCAGTGTTCATTGCTCGAGTTGGTCCTTTTTTCCAGACCTTTTCAGAAGACATAACTAAAAAGCAGTTTCTTTTCTTTCCTCTTTTTGTTTCTTTTTTTTTTAATACAAGTTGTTGATGTTTAACTTTTATCTCAAATTCAGTATTATATATTTACATAAACCTACTCTTTTCTCCATGCCCAAAATTCTAATTTCCGCTAACATTAATATAATTACTGTTTGCTTTACCCCACAATATACACACAGCAGTTTTAGAATCTCAGAACAGTATGATTACTGGAAAGTGTGTTGTTTGTTTTTGCCCTTAGGATATGTCCCTCTAAAAATATACAGTCAAATTACAATGTTTTAAAATCACTTGGAATAGTTCTGTGTGACTATGCCACCAGCTCAATACACAGTAAGGTTAATTTTTTTCATTTCACTTTCAGATTTTTCAGGGCTTATTTTTTTTATAATTATAATAAAATATGGTTACTAAGTCAAATTTGCAAATCTACATATGGTCAGAGAACTGTAGCTTCTAGTCTGTTCCACCCTGTTACTATATGTAAGACTTGACAGATTTGTCATAATTATTTAAATTGATACTTTGTTTTAGTACTTTTATTGTAACACAAGAAGCGTTTAAGTTAGTTTATTTACTAAAAACTATCTGCTTTTAGGTTTTTCAATAACTAATAAGCATTTTTAGGTCATGGAAGAGGAACATAGACTTTTCTTTTTTTCTAGGAACGACAGTTTCTTGCCCGAACATAAATAGTTAAAATAAGAAACTTTCTTTCTCTAGTAAAAATTCTCTCTCTAGAAATGCTAGATCATTTTCCATTTGTCTGTGATGATTTTCAGATACTTAAATATGATCACCACTTGGGACACTGGTGCTGCTTGTAGTAGAAAGCTCATCAATTAACATTTCTTGAATGGTTCACACTTAGACCTGAAATTTAGATGTTAGAACTGATATCTACTTTTTTAACTTTGTCATTTAAAATTCAAATTATGTGATTATGTAAGTTTTAAATTAAAACTTTATTTTTCTGACTATATCTAAAAAGTTATATTACAGCAATATATATCACATTCTAACATATCTTTGTATTATAGGCTAAAAAATATTAAATCAGGTTATGTCAAATGGTGAAGCTATAGTGATTAAGAGTGTGAGAATTCCAAAATTGGATAGAGTTTGCTTCACATTCTAGTTTGCAGTTTTCTTGCTCTGGCCTTGGTGAGTTTGATTCTTTGACTAAACAGGAATAGTACCTTCTTCATGAAGATATGGACATTACAAAAGCTAATGTATGTAAAGTGAGTGAAGACACAGTGGCTAGTATACAAAATAAGCATCCAGTAAATGTTAGCTTTTATTTGGAAGTTGTTACTGTTACGAATTTTTGACCAATTCTCTAAACTCTTTTTATCTGTACCTCACTTGGGATAAGCAATACTGCTTACATACTATAAATATAGCACCTGATTTTCATGACTCCATTGGTTATATGAAAAGAACCAACTGTTAACAAAAGAATAATCAGGATCTAGCTAAAATTTGTGTGAGGCTTCTGGCTTTACAATATACCAGGGCTTACTATGTAAATGTAATCACATTAAAAACCTTAGTAGATAAGAAAGCTTTAAGGAAACAAAGTTTCTTTTCAGGATCCAAGGTCCTTTTTAGACATTATTAGACATTTTTATTTGAAGTGGCTTGAGGGCACTATGTATGCTGACAACTGTTAAAGGAATTTTTTAACTCTAGAATTTTAAGATACACCTGCCTTTTAAAAGTGCCTTCAGATAATGCTATGTAACACCAGATTGCTCGTTAGTTTAGATGTTTTGTGTTTTTAATTTTTAGCTTTATTGAAGTATAATTGATAAAATTATAATATATTTACAGTATACAATATGATGATTTAATATACATATACATAATGAAAGGATTCCAACAATTGAGGTAACTAACATATTATCCCTTATGTATTCACCCTTTCTGGGAGGGGTGAGAACCCTTAAATTCTAATCTCTTGGCAAATTTCAGTTATACAATACATACAGAATTACCAGCTATGATTACTGTGTTTATACATTAGATCTCAGACCTTATTCATCTTTATAACTGAAAGTTTTACTAACCTTTCATTTCTTTTACACCCCAGCCCCTGACAACCACCAGTCTACTCTCTGTTTTTATAAGTGGATTTTTTTTTTTTTTTTTTTTTTAGTGATTCCACATGTAAGTGATACTATGCAGTATTTGTCTTTCTCTGGCTTACTTCACTTAGCATAATGCTCTCCAGGTTCATCCATGTTGTCACAAATGTAAGGAATTCCTTCTTTTATGGCTGAATAATATTCCATTGTATATAAATAGATAGATATCATTTTCTTAATCCATTCATCTTTTTTTGAGAGACACTTGTTTCCATACCTTGACTATTGTGAATAGTGTTGCAGTAAACATAGGAGTACAGGACAGATATTTCTTCGAGATAGTGATTTTGTTTCCTTTGGATATATTCTCCCAAATGGGATTGCTGGATCATATAGTAGTTTTATTTTTAATTTTTTGAGGACCCTCTATGTTGTTTTCCATAGTGACTGTACCAGTTTATGTTCCCACCAACAGTGTACAGAGGTTCTCTTTTCTCCACATGCTCACTAGCATTTGTTATCTCTTGTCTTCTTGATAATAACCATCCTGAAAGGTGTGAGGTGATATCTCATAGTGGTTTTGACTTTGGTTTCCCTAATGACTAGTGATATTGAGCACCTTTTCAAAGACCTGTTGATCCTTTTTATGTCTTCTTTGGGAAAATATTTATTTGAGTCCTTCACTCATTTATTAAATTTGTCTTTGTTTTGTTCGTTTCACTGTTGAGATGTATGAGTTCCTTGTACATTTTTAATGTTAACCCCTTGTTGAATATGTGGTTTGCAAATATTTTCTCCCATTCCATAGATTGCCTTCCATTTTGTTGATGGTTTCATTTGCTGTACAGAAGCTTTTGGTTTGGTGTAGTCTCACTTGTTTATTCCTGCTTTTGTGCTTTTGCTTTTGGTGTCGAATCCAAAAAATCATTAACAAGATCAATGTCAAAGACTTTACCACCTGTTGTTTTCTTCTAGGGGTCATATGGTTTCAAGTCTTATATTCAAGTCTTTAATCCATTCCAAGTTCATTTTTGTGTATGGTATAAGATAGTGGTCCAATTCATTCTTTTTCAAGTGGATACTCAGTTTTCCCAGCAGCACTTACTGAAGAGACTATCATTTCCCCTTTGTATATATTTTTTTCACTTATATTTATGTTTTAATTTTTTTATGGTGACATTGGTTAATGAAATCCACTGTTTCAAGCGCCCATTGCATATTCTTGGCACCTTTGTCAGAAACTTAATTGACAATATATGCATGGATTTATTTTTGAGTGCTCTGTTCTGTTTCACTGATCTGTATGTTTCTTTTTATGCCAGTATGTCATCTGTCCTGATTACTTTATCTTTGTAGTATAGTTTGAAATCAGGAAGTGTGATGCTCCAGCTTTGTTCTTTCTCAAGATTGCTTTGGCTATTCAGGATCTTTTATGGCTCCATAAAATGAATTTAGGATTTTTTTTTATTTCTGTGAAATATACCATTGGAATTTTGATAGGGATTGAATTTATAGATCACTTTGGGTAGCGTGGACATTTTAATATTGATTTTTCCAATTCACAAGCAAAGAATATCTTTCCATTCATTTGTCTTCAGTTTTTTTCATCAATGTTTTATAGTTTTGAGTGTACAGATCTTTCTCTTCATCGGTTAAATATATTCCTAAGTGTTTTATTCTTTTCAATGCTATTGTAAATGGGGTTTTTATTTATTTTTCTTCCGCCCCTCCCCACACACACTTTAATTCCTCCCCTCCCCCCACTTCCACCCCTGTCCTATGGATGTTGCCGTTTCCCCTTAAGAACTGGATCTTTGAAGGCGGGGGGTCTCCTCCCACACGCTGGTGGCGTGTACCAGGGGCCTGGTGCACCTGGGGTATGTTTCTTGGCTCCACCTGGGGCGCGAACCCAGGACCTTCTGCGTGTAAAGCGGACATGCTAACCACTACACTATGGAGCCACACTATTTCTCTTTCTTACAGTTCGTATAAAACAACTTATGTTTGTATGTTTTTCTATCCTGAAACTTTACTGAATTTGTTTGGTCTAACAGTTTTCTGTTTTTGTTTTGTTTTGTTTTTGGTGGAACCTTTAGTGTTTTCTAGATGTACCATGTTACCTGCAAGCAAATAGTTTTACTTCTTTCTAATGTGGATGTTTTTTTATTTCTTTTTCTTGCCTAATTGCTCTGGTTAGGACTTTGAGTACTATTTTGAATAGAGGTGGTAAGAGTGGTCATCTTTGTTTTGTTACTGATCAAAAGCTTTCAGCTTTTCACCATTGAATATGATGTTAACTGTGGATTTATCATATACAGCCTTTATTATGTTGAGGTGCATTCTATCTGTACTTAATTTTGTTCAGAATTTTTATCATGAAAAAAATATTCATTTTTGTCATATTTATTCTGCATTTATAGAGATGTTCATATGATTTTTATTTTTCATTTTGTTAATGTAGTGTATCACATTTATTGATTTGGGTAGTAGAAACATTTTCCATCCCAGGAATAAATTCCACTTGATCATGTCGTATGGTCCTTTTAATGTACTGTTGAGTTTATAGCTTGCTAAGATTTTTTTGAAGACTTTTGCATCTGTGTTTATCAGGGGATATGGTTCTGTAGTTTTTGTTTTTTGTGTGTGTGGGTTTGGTTGTTTTTGTTTTTGTTTTTTTGCTTTAGTATCAGGGTAATGCTAGCCTCATAAAATGGGTTTGGAAGTGTTCCCCTCTCTTCAGTGTTTTAGAAGTTTTGTTTGTTTTTAATACTTTAGGATTAGAATGAGCTTGAGGAATGCTAAAATGAATTCAGATTGGATAGCAAGTCCTTATGCTTCCAAAATGTTTCATTATACTATATTACTTACCTATCTTGTTATTTTAGATATAGAGAGTTCTAGGAAAGAACAAAATGGTGGGCTAGAGATGTTGTCCCCCCTTGCAAAAAGAAAAACAAAAACAAAAAACCAGGAACTAAAAATGCACATGTTCTTTTGTTTAAAAGAATCTTTTTGACAGACGTGCTAAAATATTTATGATTGAAATGATATATTGCTGGTGTTTGCTTCAGAATGGAGAAGAGGTAATATATGAAACAGGGTTGAATATGAATTGGTAATTGTTCAACGATGAGTAAATGAAATTCTTTGTAAAATTTTACTTTTATATTTGTTTGAAATTTCACAAATTTTTTAAGTTTAAAATAAAAAGACTTGGCTGTTAGGGATCTTGTTAACGCAGACTAGTAAACATACTCAGATGTTTTAGTCTCTCCCCATTGGTGCTCCTTGCCCTCTGAGCCCAATTCCTCTTGTGACTATCACAGGATATTTCTAATCAACGGAAGAATAGAGTGACTATGTTAATATGTAATAACTTTCTATACTAAAAGGAAATTTTAATGTTTTAAGGAAGTCTGTACAGATTTTGGAAAGCATTCTTGACAGGAATATTGAGGAATCAAATGGGTAAATTAACAGTATGTTCGGTATACAATAGATTTTATTTCATGAGATGAGTGAATTTCTGAAAAGGTATCTTATAAATATCAAATCAATGCCAAACAGTCGAGTTTTTTAAAGAAAATTAATAGGATATTTGACTAACTGAAGGTTAATCTGTGACTGTTAGCAAGTCTCAATATTAGTGGGTTTGGCAAATTACTCTTAAGACTCAAACTATAGATTCCTCTCCTCCACTTCATATTATTGCCTTGGAAACAGGAAGTATTTCCTGTTTGCCTTCATTATACTCTTTGTTCACTTCTTTAATATTGTAACCCAACATACCAAAAGTTGGATGCTTGCAATGTGCCATATATCTTGGTAGGTTCTCTTACGAGCATTATCTCAATTCTCAAAATAGTGCCATGGGTAGTTTACAAATGAACAGACTTAATCAGAGTGACCACACAACTACTAAGAGGTGAGTCAAGTTCTTTATGATTCCAGAATCTTTTCACTATACCCTATTATCTTATTTAAAGAGACTTGCATCTCCACCAATATAATCTGTAACTTTTCCTGTCCTCTTGACTTTGGGCACTGCTTCTCATCTGTAGTATGGACCTTTTTTCTTTAGGATTTTTTGCCTGGAATTGGATGAGGCTCCTGGATCTGGATAGAGAAAGGCAAAAATAAATTGGTTTTTATTGGGCATTATCCGCTACTAGAGTGATTATAAATTCTGAATATAAAAGTTAAAGGGCTTCTTTCAATCACCCATACCTTACCAGTCAGTCACTTATGGGCTTCCTTTTATCTCAGACTATCAGCAGTTCAAGAAAGGGTATAGAGCAGAAGCCTATGAATCCCTAGAAGTTTACAAGTTTTGTCTGCATTTTTCTGAGGAAAAAGTTCTTGGCCCTGTCAGATTCTTAAAGAAATCTGTGTCACTTTTCAAAAAAGTTAAGAACTACAGGTACCCTAGGATTTGGTTTGTAAGGGAACAAGATACTAGACTCACTTGATACTTCTTGGGCTGAAAAGATACATCCCTTTGACCTATTGAGTCCAATTGCAAACCACCACAAAGCATACAGTGAATGTACTTGTTCTTATAAAGAAATGATATGCAATTTCAGTTTTTATTTTTGAAAATTCAAATAAGTTTGCTACTAAAAATTGAAACGTACTTAGTTTTACTTGTATTAACTTGGCATAATTACACTCTCAGCTGTGCTTAGTAAACTCAGTTTTTTCCAAAAGAAGATACTTTTTAAAACGGAAGGCATTAATAACAGATTTAGAAGTCAGATAAGACTTCCTAAAGGAATTTGTATTTCAGTAGAATAAGGAATGGTGACAGGCAGCTCACGAACATTGATCTTTAAAACTTTTTTTGGCTTGTAAATTGGTGTTTTTATTGTAATAGCCAAATAAACATTTGTTATAGATCCCTCAAAGAGAATATCAGACAAATACTGTCTCCTTTGAGTTCACGAAAGCAGAATTAGTAGAAATTCATATAAGCATGTGTGTTCAGAGTTTGAAATCTGCAGTATAAACCAGTTATACCCATACCAAGGATCAGTTTTGGAATATTGATACTAGGGCAAATGGAGTCTAGGGGGTTTCTTTCTTTCTTTCATAAATAGATAGGGAAAGAGTTAGAATTTACAACGTGAAACACAGTATTGAATCTTAGTGGATTCTTAAATTCTAAATTTAGTGAAGAGCCATGGGTCATGTAATTTTTTTTTTAAATTCAGGAATGAGTGTGAAGACAACTTTGCTTTAACAGGGCCTTCATGGTGGTTTGGCCCAATAGGTCAAAGGCAGAGATACTTTTGTAGGCAGGAATCTTCTTTGTTTCCCTTTTTTTGTCTTTTTGTCACCCTTAGTATCATGTGATATATTTACCAGGGTAAAAATTGTATAGTCTTGTAATGCAGCAGTTCTCAACCTTTTTGGCACCAGGGACCAGTGCACCTGTGAGAATATAATGCCTGATGATCTGAGGTGGAACTGAGGCAGTGATGCTAGCCCTGGGGAACAGCAGCGAATACAGATGAAGCTTCGCTCACTGGCCTGCAGCTCATCGTCTGCTGTGCAGCCCAATTCCAAACAGACCATGGACCTACTTACTGGTCCACAGCCCAGGGGTTGGGGACCCCTGCTGTAATGGCTAAATAGGTAATGGTTCTTAAGGACTTAAGACAAAAGGATCTTGTACAGAAGTATTGTCGGTTGTCTGTAATTATTCTTGGACCTTGGTACTTTGTGGGCCAGGAACCTCAGTTGCAAAGGGTATAATAGTATATTTTTTAATGTTTTATCCTAATCAAGAGATAAAATTTTTGTACTTTTTTCTGAGACTAGAAGTCTGAGATCAGGATGTCAGCAGGATTGGTTTCTCCTTGGCTTGTAGATGACTGCCCTTTTGCTACCTCTTCATGGTCATCTCTCTGTGCGCACACATCCCCCCAGTGTCTCTTCATGTGTCCAAATTTCCTCTTCTTGTAAGGACACTGGTCATATTGGATTAAAGCTCACCCTAATGGTCTCATTTTCTTTAAATTTTTTTTAAATATATAGTTGACATTAGTTTCAGATGTTCAACATGATTCAGTATGTATACACATTGTGAAATGATCATGGTAGTCTAGTTAACATTCATCTTACAGGGTTCCCCAAAAAAGTTTTTTTTCTTATGATGAGAACTTTTAAGTTCTACTCTCAGTAACTTTCAAATATGCAATACAGTGTTATTAACTATAGTCACCATACTGTACATTGCATCCTCATGGCTTATTTATTTTATAACTAGAAGTTTCTACCTTTTGACTCCTCTACCCATTTCTTCTACCAAAATTTTTACACTTTGGAAAGCCTATCCTTTTTCCCCAAAATATTGGGAACCACTGCTCTAAAGTTATTAGTGGTAGACTACACAAGATTTGTCATAATCTGGAGCATAGGGTTAGAAAAAAAAAATCTTACTTTTTATATTGGTTACCAAATACCAGAAAAAGAAGCACAGTATTCAAAAAAAAAAATTACTATTCAGCATTTAGAAATATTTTCCTCAGGAAAGATTAAATTTGTAAATAGAAGATATCTTAAAAAGGGAAAATAGCAGGGAAATCCTAAAATACTTTGTGTTTTACTCTATTCAGAGCTAGAATTCTGGGCTTTGCTTAGGGTCAAACTCTGATATGACAGGAAAACCAACAGAGAAGATTAAAGGAGACAATAAAAAAACAGAAATTTTAGTGTCATGTATGTTTGTGATTTCATTTTGCATAAGAATTTGGAGCAACTTGCTCTGCCAGTTGTATCATTAACTAAAAAGTACTATTTTGTCAGTGTCCTGGCACTTATATATTCTAAGTATTAATTAATGAGAATTTTGGCCTAAATATAGCTGAAATGTTTCATGAAACTAGAGCAAAGATGAGCATCTATATAATGATTTTTAAATCATTTTTCTTATTAAGATCTCCAGAGAAAATTTTTACAATATTTTGATGTTTTGCATGATGGGAACTCTTGAAGTTCTTGGGTCTCATAACAAACCACCCGCTAGTTGGTTCATCCTCTAGGGCTTCTAGGGAAATAATGTATTCATCATTCCAAAGATTCATTTTACTTAGTAGCATACTGTATGAATAAATACAGGCCAGTTTTATGCTTAGGCAAAACAATGCATATCAGTGTATTGATTTCTGCTTTTTTAGTTGATTGTTATCTTCTATCACTTACTTTTTAAATTACAAATTCTTCTAAGTTTAATTTTATTATCAATATAACTTCTGGTGAGTAATTAGTAATAGAATGTGTAGTGGTGTATATGTATATTCATTGACATTGATTTGTGGCGATTTTCTACTAACCAAACCTTAAGGTTTGTGTGCTTTGTGGTTCAAATAGGAATCATCCATACACACCCCAGATGTTTTTGTTCTATGACACTCACCATTATTACTGAGCTATTTTTTTAACTCGAAAGTGCCTCAGTTGAGTTGGTGAGCCTTTTTACCCTAAGTTTGTCATTACTGTAAGACTCCTCTGTTATTCTATGAAGCCACTCACTAAAAATAAGGTGACCAGCTGGTCACTACCTTGAATATGAGCCTTTGGTTCTATGATGTAATCTGTCCTTATCTTTAATACACAGGTTTATGGACTATTACACTTTACCTACTTTGGAGTGTTTCTTCTGTGTTTTATCCATTTTCATTTATTGACAGAGCATACATAAGAATGCTGTGTCACAGCTGTGGGTCATGGGTATACTTGCAGTTACACTGCTATAAGAAGAAATTTGCATTCCTAAGAACACAAGAAAATTTATTATCAATAAACTCATGTCAAAAAAGTAATTGCTTACAGTGATTTTTTGTTGTTGTTGTTAAGGAAAATGATTAAGCATTTTTAATAGCCATAAGTATATAATTGTAAAACATAAACATTACTCAGCATTAAGCTCATTATCCATCTTAATTTTTGCAAAAGAATGATGACTTGCCTTTCCCTATCATTAACACCTATCATACACAGACCACTCTCACCCATTTTTAAGATAAAGGAACAGCTCCACTCAGCAATGTGATGTGTACAACTGATGTTTCTGGTTACAGATGAAATAAGATTGGCCGTGAGTTGATTGTTGATTGAAGCTAGGTAGGAGCCGTGAGTTAATTAATTATAGGGTTTTCTCTGCTTTTGTGTGTGTTTGACATTTTTCATAATAGTTTTTTTAAAGATGCAAAAAAAATGGCATGTGAGACAGGATACATAGTGTGAACAAAATTTTGGAGAAAAAGCAGTTTAATAGGTAATTAACAAAGAAAGTCTTATTCCATTTAGGCAAAGGAGTTTCAATTAACCCAGTAGACATTTAAGGGAGCAAGCAGTTGTAGAGTTCTAATAGTGGCATGATAATAATCACGGTTCTGCTCTAGAAGAGTAATGAAGAATAGATTGCAATGTTGAGAGGCTGGAGTTAGACCAGTTCATTGCTTTAATGTAACCTTGAAATCATAAGGTGAGTAGTGTTGGTGAATGGATGATATGACAGTCTGTGAAACACTTCAAAGAGAAAAGAGTAGCTCAGCATCCAAGCTCTTAGTCAGGTGCTGGTGCCAGCAGAGCAAGAAGACGACGCTTTTTTGCCTCATTTCTCCAGGACTTAAATTTGGACCCTGTGGTTGTCTGGTGTCATAATGGAATATACCAAATGAATTTATAGCTACAGTACAAACTTAGTCACTATTTTGGCTCTATCTTATAGTAAATTAGTATTGATAAGCCTACAGTTTCAGGGTTTCTTCTCTTTCCAAGGATAATTAAAAATGAAGACATCATGTTTTATACTACTGAGGCAGAACTGCTAGAACAATTTTGATAACCCGTTAGAAACCAAAGAGCTCAGATTTTTTAGATTACTTGTATTTTTCAGTGAGGACCCTACAGATACCAGCTAGATTACAGATTTTTTTTTTCATTACTGGAAAAAGAAATTTAGAGCTTGATGCATTCTGTTAAAAGAAGGAAAAGTTATTGCATGGGACAACTATAAGAAAATACTTTGGTTCTGAAATAGTGCTTTATCTAGGTTTTATTTTGAAGATGCCAGCCCAAATTTAGTGAAAAAGCTACTGAGATCTCCTAGTATATCAGAATTTTAGAACACAACAGCACATCCAATCAGTAGGTGTGTCACAGAATGTTAAGAATTTACAATTAAATTTCATTTTAGGGTTTTTTTTTTTAGAATGTAGAGAGTTTTCTAAGCAAAAGACTCTGAGGAAAGAATTGAAATTATTTTAAATCTTATGAGAAAATGTGGCCTTCCCACTATTTGTAGGAGTGTAAGATTGGTTTTTACTTTCTGAAAGGTGTGGTTGTGTGGTTCAGCATCACTAATAAATATGCTCATGTCATTCTAGCAGTTCCACTTCTAGGAATGTATCCTAAAGAAATTGTTTATGCACATGTGTGGACAAAGGCATACATACTGTTTGGTCCAATGTTGCATATGTTATGGAAAATTAGCAACAGTCTAAACATTTATCTGCAGAGGATTGACTTAAGTAGATCCCTAGGATATAGTACTGTGCCTTCATTGAAAAGGAAGAAGTAAATTTTACATCTTCTTTGCATATATAAAGATGTCTAAAACATTGCTAAATGAACAAAGCAGATTATAGAACAGTAGGGTTATTTTATCTGGAATATCTTTGGGAAGTGGGTTTGTAAGAATTTCACTTCTACTTTTTATGCTTTTGTAATATAATTTTTACAGCATATATTTTATAATAATAAAGATACAGCTATGGGGAGGGGAAGGGAATCCTAATGTGCATATCAGGATTATTAAGCTTTATATTCCTTTATTGTTATATACTTAGCCACTTGGTCTGACAAATAATCATAATATGTATGATCAGATCTGTTCATCTTTGTTTTTAGGGTTCTTCCTGCCTTTTCCTTCTTTCTTAATAGAATTTTTCGTGAGACTAGTCAATAAGTTTTGTCTAAACAATTTACGAGATTTATAATCTGTTTCCATAAAAGACTTCTCTGTCACTGGTAAACTATGGAGTGGTTCAGGGTTTTCTTTTGGGGGTGGGGGGAGCGAGTCATTTTTCTCTTCAGAATGACTCATTAATCATAGAGGCATACTTTAGGATTTTTTTTTCCCCTTCATGGTTATGAAAATGCAATACTTGGCACATAGGCAAACCGAAAGAGTTTGCAAATTGCCTACCCTCTCTTACTTTGAATAAGAGACACATCTTGAAATAGTACTTAACATAGCTTTTCTGCATCGCAGTTACTTTGGGTGGTGGGATGGATGGATGGATGGATGGATGAAAGAAAATTGGCAAATCTAGATGATTTAAGTCCCAAGAGAGCCAGAAATTTTAACCCTGACTTGTTTTTATTATGTAGCACCAATAATTGGTGCTTAATTTAAATTTTTTTGTTTTAATTCGGATGTTGCTATCTAAAGTAAGTAGTAATTAATAAATAGAAACTATACATTAAAATCTTAATTTTTTTCTGAACCCCAGCACTGTGTATGACTCCTTACAGTTAAATATTTATAGCCCTGTTTCTTCATATGTAAAATAATGAATTAGACTTTAATCTTAAAACTAAATTTTTTATCAACTGGAGAAATTTTGCCTCAACTCCAGAAAGTATAACACATTAATGCCTTATAATTGTGTATAACCCACTTCGTCTGGAGTAAATCTGGCTCCCATTTCAGGGTTTGAAAATGAAAAAGGTCTGGACAGAGGAGGCAAACATAGAGGTATGAGAGGTTCTTTTCCCATCTGATGTGCTACATGTTTCTAAAGCATGTTTGAAGGCTCCAAACACAGTAGGACAGAACCTTCAGAAATTCTTGAGAGTATAGCTCTTTAATGAGGTAAATCAAAGTTCTTTGAGAGAGTCATCTTTATGTAATACTTAGAAGCCTAAAATTTTTCTGATTCTTGTTAAAGTCCAATTCTTGGTTAGTTTAGCAGTTCATGTATATTTATCATCGTTAAATGAGTTCTAAATAAAATTTTTTCTTCGGTGTCAACAAATTAATTTAAGATCGTAGTACGTATTTAGTTTCATTATTTATGGATTGTACCACCACTTCCCTTCCCTTCCAATTACACCTAAGTAAGTATGTCTTGGCCTCTATAATATTGCCATTAACGAAGTTTTTCATAGGGGAAGAAATTCTTACTATGGACAAAAATAGAATTTTTTTTTTAACTGAGTTTTAATTACCTCCTAGTCTGGTAAACTTATTTGAGCTTTTATAGTTATTGGTTTGTTACGCCAACCCCAGCAGCCCCTGGAGGGAGTATAAATTTAGGCAAAGTTGCCAAGGGACAAGCAAGTGTTGAAGAAGAGGTGGGAGGAAGGAAACCTTTACTCTTGGCTCTAAATTACTAAATCGCGACATTTATTTAGTCTCTCTTAATCATTTGCCCCAGTGTTTCTCTCTTTTCTTTTTTCTCTTCCACCCTAAACTTCTTGTAGATCCTTTGCCTACAGTAACTTGCCTCAGATTATAAGACTAACTTAGAATTTATACTATCCCAATTATATGAACTTTTCACCAGATCTGTGAGCACTTTCTCTTTTCTAGAGTTCATCTCTGGTTTTCCAATAATTCTTATTTGTTTCTTCTAATGCTTATCACTTCTCTCTCTCCTGCACTTTTTTTTTTTCATGTTCCTACATATCTTCTCACATTATTTACTGTAGCAAGATTGAAATACATTATTGAAGAAGAGTGAAAATAATTTTTAGCCACATTCAGATTGTTAGTAGCAGCTTCTCATTCTTCACATATATTTAAAGGTTTCAAAGAGCCATATAAACTCGTATTTGCTACAAATGAAGTCCATATGCACCTGAGTCAGCAGGACAGGTATTATTCTTTCTATTCTACAGATGAGAAAATTGAGACTTTGAGACATGAAATACCTAAGACAGTACCAGGAATCATAAGAATTTGGAGCAGAAAAAGCCTAATGAAGATTTTATTTTGAGGAATTTAAGATTCATCTATAAAAAGTGATTTTTCTACAGCCAAACTAAGTTGTAGGCTAGAACTCAGATTTCCTAATTCCTAATAAGTATAGTACTTTTTTTTTTCTCCCAAGGTAAAAGTGATATGTTACAGTGCAATTGCAATGTTTTGCCTCAATATTTCAATTTGGTTTGGAGGTGAAAGATAAGTATATAATGCAGATGCCATATTAGTTCTCTAACAAGTTAGTGGTGTAGATTAAACACATTCATATATTTATTGCATTTTTTTTTTATCATTTAAAAGTTAAGGTGAGGGTAATAATCATACAAAAACTTAATGTTCTTTTCCCATGTCTTTCTATTTTGTGAAGTTATTCAAAAGAAGGAAATTCAAGTATAGAGGTATTTAAGAATAAATTCAACTCATATAACAATTTTGAATAATCAGTTAATTTTAAGAAATTGAATCTTAAAATTAATGACTATTTAAACCCTAATTTTAAAATTTTCTGAAATTTTTCTCTTCTTAACTGAGTTAAATTTGTTCATTTGACCTATTAATTTTTTATTGTTTCAGAGTTATTCTGTATATATGTTAATTTTTATTATTAATAATTTTCATTGTTTAAATTTAGGGGTAGTAGATTGGGTTGAAAATATTGATTTCAGGATATATTTTATTTTATTTTTTAATTTATTTATTTAGGCAAGGCAACCCTTGGTTGACTTCACAGATTACATGGACCTTGTCAGCTTATAATCCCTTTGTTTTTATTTTTTACACCTATAACACCTGGCCTTCCTAGGTGATCTCCCATCCAAGTACTAACCAGGCCCAGCCCTGCTTAGCTTTGGTGATCAGATGGGATCAGGCTTGTTCAGGGTGGCATGGCTGTGTAGACTTCAGGATATATTTTACATGTTTGTGTTTTTAATGAATCTAGTTTAAGGATTATTTCTTAAGGAAGAAATTTGGTTATCATGGCTTCTGGCTAGTTGGATTTTAGAGAACTGAGGTTTGTTGTATGCAGGGTCTTTTATTTTGTGAGAGAAAAAAATCTAGTAATTTTATAACAGTATAGTGTGAAGCTTGATAACAAAGCTCTGAAAAAGAAACCAGGCAGGCCTGAGAGTTGAGGAATCTAGGGAGGATTTTTAAATTAAGGATATTTTTAAGCTAGATTCTAAAATAGTAAGTTGTGGCTAATAGGATGAAAATAGTTTTTAACCCTCTTATAAAATCCGAAGTAATATTGTTACCCTTGAGAAAAGTGAGCATTGCAAAGTATGATGATAGTACTTAACCTAACTTTTCTACCTTTTAATGTCAGCCTACGCAAGAGATTTTTTCTTTTTCTCTTAAGACATACCTATATTTATTATAGTTTCACATAATTTCAAAAATGTCTACAAAACATACCTTTCTGGCCCTGAATTAGAGAGTGTGCATAGCTTTCCTTACTTTGAAATCTCATAATTGGGCCACTGCCTCCCAAAAGGTTTTCTTATGAGAACAAGATTAATAAGTGTAAAATTTCACTATAAACACCTTGCTGTTAATATGCTCAAAGAATTCTATTCATAAAAGTAAAAATGCTCTCAGTGTTCTAGTTAAAATTGAATGCTGGATGATCAATGTTGTAAAGCCAAAGGAATTAAAAGCAAAGGGACATTTTGAGAAAATGGCTTGTTCATATATATCTAAATATATGTTTACTTATATGTTTTGTCAGAAACTGAATGAAGAAGAGATTTGGCTTTCTGGTGGTTTGTGAAGAGAGTTGATCAGAGATTGCTCCTTGGCTGAGTTGCTGTCTACATAGGCTGTTAACAATTGTTTCTCTGGCAGCAGATCTTGTTCATCAGGATTGCATCATTTCTGGGAGAATGGCCAAGGTCCACAGCCTCAGTACAAAGACTGTCTGAAGCATATGAGGCCTGTTCTCTTTCTGAAGCAGCACTCCTCTTCCTGCCAGTCCTCTTCACAAGATTACTGAAGCAGACTTGTTCTGAATTTCTTTCATTGGATTGGCTGTTTGTTGGACTCTTGTCTCCCAGCTGCTTCCGGCTCACCTGGCTGATGCAATTTCTTTTTCTGAAATCTCTGTTGGAATTTTTCTTAAAACATTTTGTGTCTGTCTTGTCTTAGCACTAGTGACCCAGACAGATCACACGGTTCTTGTGCTTTCGGCAAGCCATATAGAGAAGAGACTGTCAGAATGACAAATACAGAGACTATTGACCATTTCAGAACCCAATTTAAAAAGATGGGTAATTATAAACTATTTCTGGCATCTTCTATTTAACAGCCTTTTCCTAAGAAACTGTGTAAATGGTAACTTTTCACAAGAGTACTCAGTACTGGGAAATAGGCTAGTTCTGCTTATGAATCCAAGAACATACTAGTGTTCCTGTGGATTCTGACGGATTGTTCTAGAAATAGATTAAAACGAAATTGAAATTCTGATGTATCTGTTTCCCCCCCTACTGTACACTCATAATTATTTCTCTTTTTTCTTCTGTCATTTCTTTTCTTCTTTGTTCTTGTTGCTAGAGGAGTCTACTTCTTCCCTGGTTTATTCAGTTTTTTTCTTTTACTGTTACCTTCATACCTTTAAATTATTCCTAGTATTCTCTTTTTGAATTGTTTCCAAAGAATAGTTTATTTTCCAATTTTTAATAAATAGGAAATCCATAAAATATCAATATAAAGTACGTTTCCTCTTTACTCCTTGGCAACTGAAATACCACAAACAGCTCTTTTCATGTATTTGATATATTAGCATTTTAGGTGTTAATACTTCATTCTGACTAATGTTGAAATTCACTTTTTCCCCCTGAAAGTCCTGGGTTGTCACCCATTTCCTTTCCCTTTTTGGAGGGCAGAAAGTTAATTAAGGCTTTATTTTCCACATGTTTCTATTATGGAGTTGACCACAAAAAGAAATGACTTCTTTTTGTCACTTTTTCTGTAGTAGGACAAGAGGATATAGGTGGGATGGAGTCAGGGGGAAGAAAGTAGTAAAACAAATTTATACATTAATAGGTGACAGTAGGTCCTGACTAAAGGGCAAATTTGACATTCGATTAAAGAAAAGCCTCTGAATTTGGGAAAGGGTTAGTGGAGGAAAAAAAGCACCTCCTAGGAGAGATAAAAAGAAGGAATCCCTTGGGAAATGGGAGAGAATTCTACTTTGAAGGAAAAAGAAGGATTATCCAGTGACATGGTAAAGTATTTACCACTTCTTAAATACAGATGAATTTCACTTTCTACCCTTTTTTTAGGTCTGGCTTTACAGACCTAAATAGGATATAAAGGTGAAAGTATAAAACTGTAGTACTAGATGGAACATAGAATAGTCAACAGGACAGTATACAGAGATGAAACAAATAAAATTACCATTAAAACATTATTTCTGTAGATTTCTGTGTCCATCCATGTTAGTTTTTTCTATACTAATTTGTGTCTCAACTTTTTCTAGGTCTTCAGAGCTACTGACATAATTTTTTGGAACTTCAGAGGTCTATAAAAAGGTGACTGAGCCAAATATTTTAATTTGTCTTAATTTTTATATTTTTATGAATGCTAAAATCATATGGTAAGACGATGACAGTCAAAAATCTGCAGATACTTCTCAAATATCCTTTTTGTGCGAGGTACTGTTCTGGACACTAGAACTACAGCAGAGGATAAAACAAAAATCCCTGCCTTCATAGAGTTCATATTCTGTTAGGAAGAGACAAACAAATTAGCAAGGAAAAGATATCTTGAAAATATTGCACCTAGAGACAGTTAATTCTTATCAGTCTTTCTAGGATACATTTCCAAACTATGGTAGATTAATAACAGCTATAACTATTAAGCTTGGTAAACTATACTAGGAATTTATTGTCTTGGCTTATAAAACTAGAGTAATTGTAATAAGAAAATATTGTGTGTAGATGATCTGTTAAAAGTTCTTCAGTTAACATTTTAATAGCTACATTTTGCAGTGTTATTTAGGGAAGGAACTACTCAGGATTATATGAGAAATTTGGTTTTATTTTTTGAATTAAGAAACCCCAGTATTGTGAAAACATTATTTAGAACAAGATGGTCAAGCTAACCTATGATTGCTTTCAGCAAAAGAGTGGAAGAGTCAAGTAAAACTAGACAAGGAAAATAGAGCAATTCATGACAGAGAAATTCATAGTTAATTGCTTTATGTTTCTTAAAGTTATTTCTTAACTATACAAATTAGCTGAGGTGGGATTTCATTAAGGAATGTATTAATCATTTATTCATTCATTAAGGAGATATCTGAAATAATTTTTCCATCTTTTCCTTTTACTATATCCTTTAAAAATTACTCATCAGCTTAGGTTTATGAGTTGTGTCTTATCTGGAAGCCTACATCTGTTTGTGGTCATATAACAGTAATGGATGTGACAAAGGATTTTTAATGGTACCAAGTAACATTTTTTGTCTTTTACTGAAAATATAATACATGATTTATATGATTCAGATTCCAGTATTGGTCAGGGATGATATGATCATTATCGCATTAGCCAAGCAATTTAAGGGCTTTTTAATTTTTTTCTTTTCATTTTAATTCAAATTATACAGTGATACTAAAATTAGAGAAAGAGTTGTAACCAACAATCCCCAATATTTAGTTTTACGCCCTTTGGGTTTATTCGATAAGTGTTCCCTCTTCTGTAATTTGTATACTTTATTTCAATTTCCCCGGAAGCTTTGAGGATGTACTACTTAAATCTCTGTTTAGATATATTGTTAGGGAAAGGAAACATTAATGTGTAAAATGTGCTCAAAGGCAGAAAGTTATATTAGTCACTTTTCTTTTATGAGCTGTGAGGAAGCAATAGATAAGATTTGCCCTTTTCATTTAAGTCCCAAGTCTAGCAATGTCACCTTCAGTTGAATAGGAACAGGTATATTACCACACCCATATTTGGAGAGTCCTAGATCCATTGGTGAGATCAAGCCCTTTCAAAGTGTAGATGGCAGGAGGACTGCTCATTTTATAGCTGTTTTGTTACTCTAAAATAACAACACAAAAGAATAGTATTATCTTTATGTGTTCTTAAAAATCTTGGCCTGATTCACTGTTCACAGTTGGTTTTCTTTTCCACATTTATTTGTTTCATGTTAAAATAAGATTCAAGCATCTCAGATCATCTGTCATTTAAAATTTGCATTAATCCCTGGGATTGACTCAATATCATATACTTTTCATTCCATTTAATTTTTTTAGTATAATTGTTTGACTTTTCTAGTATCTTTGTCTTATCATGAATTGATATATCAGTCATGTCTCTTTTTTCTTTTTCTTTTTCTTTTTTTTACAAAAATCAGCATTAATCTGGGTCTTTAAAATCCATATTGACTTTCTTCCCTCCCACATAAAATGCTTCTTATTTCATCCTTTTCATGGTTTTTTACAATATAAAACCACTAATGTAAAATCATACAAAGTACATTTTTGCCCTTTGCAGTATAACTCCAAATTTCTTAATCTACTTCTGCTTTTTTATTCTTTGGTTGTGAGTCTTTCTGTTCCCAAATTCCACCGGTTATGGTCACCAACTCAAGGTGTCCTTACTGCTTTTCCAAAATCTTCTAATCTCTATAATGAAACTACTCTGCGGTTCATGTTTTTATTCATACCTAGTAGGTTATTACCTCACAAAGTTGTTAAGATCATTGCATCTTCTCTTAAAATTATAGTTAAAATAAAAATGGTTTTAAAAAAGAAAGTCTTCTGTGACAAAAGAAAATAAGAAACAGCTGTATCCAATCAAATATAAACAAATTGATCTCTTAACATTTAATTTGGAAGAAATAACATTGGCTGCTGATAAAACTGCATTTGTAGTGACGGGGGGCGTTAATTGAAGATCTTGAATTAAGTAGATATTTTTATTAACCATTCTGTATCTTGAAAGTTGTTAGGTCCTAGGCTGCTGGAAATTGTTATTTGATGAGCAGTTGTAGAATGGGGAAAATGTACTTATTAGTGAGCTGGGCAGACTAACATTACTTTCCCTTACCTGGAAAGAAAAAAAAATTAAAGTAGAAATTAAAAGTAAGCATAACTTTTGCTACCTCGCTTGGTAGAACATTAATGCAATACATAGTAAACATGGGACAATGTGTAGATCCCTTGCTGTACTTGTTTTATATTCATTCCTTTAAAAGCCTTATTGAAAAAAACGAATAAAACATTTAGTAGCATTTAGGATAAATTTAAAAATCTGTCTGGTTACTAGATATTTTCCTTTTCTGTGACAGGATTCCTCATGTCCATAACATGTTGGTTGAGGCTCTGCAGCTCACCCCCACTCTCAGAGTGGCCAGTCTCCATTAATTGGACCCCGTGATTTCCACTCTCTGCTGTGTTGGACGTCATGAGCATTGCAATCCCTCTGGGAGTCACCACACCAGATACATCCTACTCAGATATGGCTGCTGGATCAGAGTAAGTGCTACCTCCTAGGTAGTAGGTGAATTACCAGTTTGCGTGGAGACAACTTTCTTATGGGCATCTAATAATAAATAGTATTTTCTAAATTCAAGCCTAGCCCACTGCAAATGACATTAGACCTTTCCCTTTCTCCCATAGAAGCTGGAGGGAAAAAGAGAGAGGAAAAAGAATTGGAGGGGAGGGGGGCCAGGAATTCTGAGTAAATAATTAATAGAATTAAATTTATAAAGTAGTTGTTACATTTTCATTTGTTTTGATAGGTGAGGAAGATTGAAATAAAGTAGGTATCACTACCTGCTTCTGTAGAATTAATAATAATTCTGACGGATAGAGATAAAGAGGAGTTCTCTCCAACTGATTTTCCTTGAAGGCCTCTTCCTATGTACTTCTCATTGTTCTAGAGTAAAGGGGCTGAAACTTTATGTTTATGGGCAGGTTACTTAGACTTTCTGACATTTTGGGGTAGAAAACATGGAAGGCAGTGTCATCTGTTTTTTATAATATTCATTGCCTAGAAAGAGGACCTTCAAAATCAGTGGTACCAAACTTTTTTTTCAGCTAAGAGCAGCTTTAGGAATTCAGAGTTTGTCAAAAAGCCCAATCCCTAAAATAGACTCTCAATTCTTGAAGAATTTAAATGCCAAATGGCAAGAAGGTAGGCTTTGTTATAAAACTTTATATATTATTCACAGTTTTTAAAATTTTAGCCTTTTGTATCCCTTCTCTTTTAAGTTGTCCGAGATTCCCCCTGCTTACAGATTACCCCTCTTGTCCTTTTACCTCCCTTGTACCCAATCTTCCTTGCTTACAGAAAGGAAGTGGAAGCCCCCTACCTTTCAAGACGAAGTGGCACTACACCAGGATGTGAAAGTCCAGCGAAAGAGACCCAAGGGGCCTAGGGGGCAGCACACCCCCAGAAGCCAAGTCTATTCCAGGCAGTACCAGGGATTAGGGTCTGGGCTGGAAAAATCCTGGTGTTTTGAATATGTTCAGGTCCAGTTCAGACTCTTGATCCCACAGCCACTTCTTGAGTGAGGTGGGTGTTGCTCTAATTCCCCTGTTTCTCTTGCCATTTTCACAGTCCCTGGGGATTCTTCCCCCTTCAGCAAAGCAAAGCAACTATACCAGAACTCTGGGTTCAACTGCATCCCTGAATAATAGTGGTTTTCTTCCTTAAAACTAAATATTAGTAAAGAGTATGTATGTTTCTTCACAAAGCCACCTAGGATAACTTAATTGTTTACTAACTTCCTTAAAGAGGAAGACTTTAAATGAAGCTACCCTAAGAAGCAGTATATTCTGGGGTAGTCTAGAATTTAAAGCAGTTTTTGGCCTACTTCCCTTATAAAAAGGAAGATGGAGGGTGGGGGATGGGGAAGGGTGAATTGTGTTTCTTCCCGGGCTTTTTTTTCTCTGGTTTTGTATTATTTTTATTTTTTTGCATGCCAAAGAGATTTAGTTATGCCAATAGTTGAGGTTTCCAATTTTATAACTGTTTCCCAAATAGAGTACTTAAAAATCTTCCTGTATTAGTTGGGAACTAGTTGTATAGTGTTAATAGATTTTTAGAAGTCAGCCATTAGCCTCCTGTATGGATTGACTAGCAAACTATATAGATAGACAGCATTAACATTCACGAGAAATTTCAACAAATAGATTAAATCAGTGAGTTTGTGATAAGTGGATAAGAAAAGACCTAAAGCAATTATTCCTAAAACTGGTATTTTTCACAGAATACAGAGATAACTGCCCATGATGTTGCTAGGGAGTCAAGAAGTAATTACAGAAAGAAAAAATACTTCTGGCCTAAAAATTTATTGTAATGTTTCTATTACCTGAAACATTTCATTCATAATTTCCAGATACATTTTTGATACTATGGTCATTACTAATTACAGTTATTCAGTATTTCTACAAAGGGAAGAGCATGTCAGCAATTAGCATATTTCTGTCAAATTATTGATGATATTTGTTAATACTTCACCATGTATATTCCACTATTCTGGGCACTGGTTTGAAGATTAAGCCCAATATGAAGGGCAGCATAGTCAAACAAGCAAGTAAAGCATACTCAAGCACATACCTTATGTGTTATGTATTTTTTATATATTTGTAGGGAAATCTCTATATATAATAGTAGAAGCAAAGATTTTTTGAATTTGCAATCCTGCCAACAATGAATTTCAGACATTTCCCAAGAGGTAGCATTATAGAAGCCAGGATGCATATTGTACTTTGAGGACAATTGATGGAGTATATCTGTTGTAAGCATGGATTCTGTGTATGAGCCCAACTATCATAGCAGTTCAAACATAGAGGAGAAAAAGCTGTGATTACATTTGCATAAAATGGTTCGCTGATAAAGAAATGCAGTTCTAACGCTCCAAATTTTTAAACCCATTTAAAATATAGATAAGAGCTGGTATGTATGTCAAGGAATATCATAAGAAATCATGTAACTGTCTGTCAACATGTTACTGTGTATTGAATCAATAACCAGTATTGCAGTTTCTTCACCAAAAGATAAGAGCTTAAATTTTAGTATTTGTCATGCATAGCAATATATTAAATGCTGTGCTTGATCAGACAGTATTGTACAGTCAGATGGCCTTTTAACTTCCACAATATACATTTTATTTTTATTCCCTAGACTTGCACATGAAGTGCATATGTTCATTTTTACGTAGTTTGGAGATGAGTAGAATAAACCAACATAGCTACATCTCCATGGCCATCCTTTATTTCATGCCACTCCTTTTTCCTATCAAAAAAAAATTCCTAGTTAACAGCTGTCATGTTTCACCCCATGTGTTCAGTGATACAAAATCTCTTATATAAAATATGTACAGCTCTTTGGAATACTTGTTTATCTAGTAAATTAACAATGTTGTATAAGGTTACTTTCTCTTAACTGACCATCATAGAAACTAAATTCTACCTTCATTTTATTAATGCTTGTTTGCCTTTGGCTTCATTTAGGAAACCCCACCTGTTTCCTAATAGTCAGAGCTGATTGCCTCTCAGTGAGACATGTTCTGATCATTTTCTCAAGAATACTAAACTGCATTCTTAATGTATCCCCCCCCGTTCCCATCTTGCAGACACTCTTAAAGTAATAAAATGCATTCACTTCACTAACAGAGAATACTTTCCTCTGTCTAAAGTTCTTCACCTAGAAATTATTTTTGCTGTTATTAATAAGATCCCTTCTCGCAGTTTTGGAGCATATTACTGGGTGAGTTGGATACGTATCAGAATTTTCTTTTATCCCTCACTTCTCAGCTGACCTTGCACCATATTGAACTCCACACTTTATTCCTGCTAACTATTGTATATTGTATATTTTCAAGCAGGAAAGATATTAATTGAAGCAAACAGTGTGCATTATTTGATTCCCTAAAAGACCCTTTGATTTTTAAGGCTGAGTTATGTGTGGTATTTTGGAGTTTCTAATTTGTGAATCTCTGCCCTGATTACTTAAATGACAGATAATCTATTATTCAATTCTGCAGAGTCATGCAATTGCATTCCCAAATTATCTTTCAAAATTCCCCAAAATCTAACCAGTTAAAGTTCCTTTTTCCTAAAAAAAAACTTCAATTTTATCCTTTGTCACCTATGCCTTTTATTACAAAGTAAAAGATTACATTAAATTTCTATATTTGAACACATTTATAATTTATATTAAAACCAGTTAGGCATATTGGAAAGAGCACAGGCTTTGGAGTCTGACATTGCTTCAAATCCTGACAATATCAGTGTGTGACTTTGGCGAAGTCAAGTAATCTCACCACCTCATTTTATCCTGTAAATATGGAGTGCTGTTTACCATGTTTAGTAGTTGCAGAGTAAATGAATTAATATATAAAAAACACCTAACAAATAATGGGAAATTCAGAATGGTAGCACTACTATTGTTATTATTTGTCACTAGATTAACAACACTTCTGAGTACAATTTTGATTATTTTAAAGTTCTTTATTACCATGCAGCTGTTAAATGTGTCTTAATATGCTTGCATGTCATTGGTGGATGAGAAATTATTACTCTAATATTTGAAAGGTGTTTGGGGGTTCATCAAGATGAGAGGTATGATAAATATAAGATGCCATTGTTTTTACCTGTACTTTCTTCAGGGTATCCTGTCTTGGTAGTGAATGGAAGAGGGCCTGGTCCCTGGGGCAGTGCAGAAGGCACTTTCATCATCTCACTCACTGCAAATGTCATGTGAGGTTTCATGGAAGTATTAAGAGATCCAATTAAGAAGAATAGTTCTGAGTCTAAAGCAGCCCAGAGTGGCTTCTCTAGGGGAAACTCCCTGCTCAGCTGGTACGTTTGTGTTTGTCATTAGGGACACCTTGTATCCCAGGTGCCTGCCTTGAGACATCTGCCTGTACTGGCTTCATGTTACACACAAATCCACATTTAATAACACTCCTAATGTTATTTATAGGCTTAGTTATGTTAATCAGATTGTTTCACTGAGTTCTTTCTTTTATTCTAGTGGCTGGTGGTTGTGGAAAGAGGAGGGGTTAGAATGGGAAGTTAAGTCTTAGTTTAAGGGAAGATTAGGTGTTATGCTATCATGCGTTGCTTTTCGCCTTTGTGCAGCCCTGAATCTGTGGAGGCTAGTCCAGCAGTTAATGAGAAGAGCGTGTATTCCACTCATAATTATGGGACCACTCAGAGGCATGGGTGTCGAGGACTGCCTTATGCTGTGAGTATGCATTTGTTTCTCTCCAGAGCAGTGATCTTCCTGGAGTGTAATCCATTCTTATACATTATGACTTTCTTGCAATGTTTATATGCAGCATGACGAAGTTGCCCCTTTTGCACTTCCCTGCCTCCAGCGGACGTCTAGCCCTGCATCATTGTTCTTGTTTTTATGTCCCAGTTGACCTTGGCATTTTGTTTTATCACTTTCCTGGTTGAAGCCAAAAAACAAAGGGTACTACTTTCTTCTTTCTTTCCATATGTACCATACTTTAGGGGAGAGAGGGGCCAGTGTTGGACACTGTTGATTTAAAAAATCTTATTTTCAGGATCATAATTACGGAGCCCCTCCTCCTCCGACACCTCCTGCTTCTCCCCCTGTCCAGACGATCATCCCTCGTTCTGA
Organism: Pteropus vampyrus; assembly: GCF_000151845.1. Classification (NCBI taxonomy): domain Eukaryota; kingdom Metazoa; phylum Chordata; class Mammalia; order Chiroptera; family Pteropodidae; genus Pteropus; species Pteropus vampyrus. The sequence goes on along the minus strand of NW_011888952.1, from coordinate 3,176,115 downwards.
CCTGAATGGCCTGCCGTCGCCCGTAGAGGAACGCTGTGGAGACAGCCCGAACTCTGAAGGAGAGACTGTTCCTACCTGGTGTCCTTGTGGTCTTTCTCAGGATGGCTTTCTTCTCAACTGTGACAAGTGCAGGTAAGACCATGTTCCATCTAAGTTCAAGCCTGGGTTACTGGGATTAGGGTTTCTTATTAGTAGGGAAAAGCTCAAAGTATTCTTTCTTGTGTTTGTTAATGTAGATGATTCCTTAGTGCTCCTTGGCTCGAATTCTCTGCACTAGGTGAGAATTGCTGACAACAAGGAATGAGAGATTGATGTTAAAGCTATTGAATTTGATATGAAATTTAATGTCCTGGAAACTTTTGGTAGGTGGGAGGAAGGGGGTAGTATATGCAGAGACACTTCTCCCATGTTGCGATGATGTTCTGCATGCTGTTGGAAGGACTACTTTAAGTTTATTTTCCCTCTTTAGGGGAATGAGCAGGGGGAAGGTTATTAGACTTCATCGGCGGAAGCAGGACAACATATCAGGTGAGAAGAAGATGGGGTAGGCCCATATTTTGACATATAATATTTTGTATTTTAAATATTTGTCTCAGTAACCCCTCCTGTAAGTTCCCATGGTCCCCAGCTCTCTTCATGGAGAAATCCTCGCAAGACCACTGTGTAATTCTCTTGTTGTGAGCTAAATGCATCCATAAACAGTAGCAATCAAAATATTCCTTTTTAGTAGAAAAAAGGCAAGTCCTTTTTCTGTGTTACACATTGAGGCAATGGAGCTTGGGGACTGAATAGAAGGGAAGAAATAGATATGATGTAGAACAAGGTTTATGTGCTTATTGCCAATGATACAGAAAGAATCTTGTTTTCATATGTTCTACAGATAATGTAGTTAATAGTTAAAGTAATGACTTACTGGATATGGGTAGATCTAAAGGAATAAGCTGCTTTTAATGTGCTGTTGAGGCTGTTTGTACAGTGTGAACTATGAAATAACCTTTTTTCAGGTGGGGATAGCAGTGCAACAGAAAGCTGGGATGAGGAGCTTTCTCCTTCCACTGTGTTGTATACAGCAACACAGCACACACCTACAAGCATCACCTTAACTGTTAGAAGAACCAAACCCAAGAAGCGGAAAAAGAGTCCAGAAAAGGGTCGTGCAGCACCAAAGACGAAGAAAATCAAGGTATGGAGGGTAAAAGTATCTTAAATAGAAATATGTCTGAAATAGCTCAAGTTTTGGGCAAAAAAAGTGTACCAAAATTCTTTTAAAAAGGTTGATACAGATGTTTGAAAGGCCATTTTTGCTCTCCTTGCAAAAAACGGCTAATCTGTTGTGAATATGTAGACCAACCTCTCTTCTGCCACTCCATACCATCACAACTGGCACAAAGTTTCTTCTCCAAGCCCCCAGGTATGAAATCCCAGCCCCACCTGGCACAAGTCCATATGTGCTATGGCCTCCAGTCTAGGCTTCCAGTGTCCTTACAGTATTTCCCTGCCTCCTTAGCCCCAAAGCAGTCTGAAATGCTTGTCCTGGATATGCCCACCTCGTGTCATTGGAGTGATTTTTTTTTCCTTGTTTCAAAAAAATCAGAAAACATCTCTTGAATGGTCTACGCTTCCTCAGTGTTGTGGTCACTTTCCTGTATTCTCAATTTAAAAATCTCCAGGAGAAACCTCTTCTGTTTTGTGTTCTTTCTTCCCCATCACGGCAACTTCGTTGCTCCTAGGTGACTTGCCCACCCCTTGTTAAGGGGATTGGTCTTTTGTTTCTTTCTTAATTTCAAAACTGGTAAATCTGCAAACTTACTTAACGTTTTTATTTTTTTCCTTTTAGTGTCAGGAGTGCATGTAGGATTTAAGTGATGCATGCTCTTCCCTGTTAATTACCTAGTTCCACAATGGGAAGTACTAGAATTAGCCTCAGAGTTCACTGGCCTTGAGCTACCCCTGTTCTTGATAATAGTATGGGGAATTCAATTGTATTTGTTACCTAGGGAAAAGGGGAGAGCTGAGAACAATAGTTCTTGCCTTAGTTTTAGTTTCAGATAGGTATAACTGTCATTCTTGGTACCAAGTTTTGTTTTGTTCTACTTGTTTTCCTCTTTGGGATAGGCATTTCGAGAGGGATCCCGGAAGTCCTTGCGGATGAAGGTAAGGGGTATTCTTCCCTGATGCTGTGTTTTACTTCACTGTGATCTTACATTTTGGTCAGCTTCTTTCCTGACATTGATGGTCTAGGAATCTTGGACTCTCTTTTTTGTTAGTTTGTAATTGTTGACATTGAGTTTTCATAGAACCTTTCTCCAGAGATTTTCTTGGCCATTTTCTGAAATATTTTCCCTTTCTGTAATCAGCCTTTATTTTATTGGTTTTTCATTAGCTGCTTTTGGGGGTGGGGGGAGCAGTGCGGGGAAGTGACATTTTGCCAAACAAAATGCAACTGATGTGTTCTGTCATTGTGATTGGCCTCAACCTCAGGACTCAGGGTTTTTTGGTGATACAGGATGTCTTGTGTATCCACCGCAGCACCATGTGGACTTTAACCACCATTTGGGAGGATAATTTTCATCAGTAGAAAAGTATTTATTGATAGGAATTACTCTTATTTGAATTACTTACTTTTTGAACTGTTTTCTCCTGGTGTATTTATTTCATATAGAAGATTCAAATAATGCTAATATGTTTCTCTTCAGTTATCAAATAAAAGAGTTTATGGGGAATGATTTTTGGATAGCAGTTGGAGAATAGAGAAATTATGTACAGTGGACTTAAGTACTGGGTGATAAAAATAGTTTGCCTGAAGGAGATTTGATTATACTGTTTGGTATCTTCCTTTACCTATGTACATATAAGATGACAGCATACCTACCTTTCAAACCATGACTTAGAGCTTCAAAGCATTCAATTAGAATTAAGTTCTGTTTTCTATAAGTAGTCTTATCCTTAAATGTATAAATGATATAAAAGCAAACTCTTTCCTATTAACAGTTATATGGCATAAACATTAAAATCTTTCAGTGAGGATAAGCTTTCTTAGGATGTGTGTGTGTGTACATAAACATACATACATACATAGAAAGAGAGAGAGAGAGAGAGAGAGAACGAGAACCAATGCTAACAAAGATCACAGGTGGCACTTCATCTAAAAATTTGAAGCCCTCATCTTGCATGCTTATAAACAGACTTGTACATATCTATGAAAGAGATGAGGGAGGACTTAAGAGTCCAAGAGTGTCAGAGCCCTGAGATGTCTTGGAACACATCTTTTTTTTTTTTTTTTTTTTTGCTACATCTGTCTTCTGTAAAGAGCCACATTTGCTGCCCCTTTATTTTTGTCTCCTTTGTTTACAGGGGACCTTAAATAGACTTAAGGAACAGACATAGCTCCTGATCCCAGCTGTTAAGCCCTTTTCTCTTTTATCGGCTATAACATGCCTCTAGAGGTTTGAAATGTTTTGGAAGCTGTCTGACTGGCTCTCCCAGAAAACAAAACCCCAGATATTGCTTACTATTTTGAAATGTTAACAGATAACCTCATAGATGTGTTAAAATTTAGACAACAAGAAAATGCTAGTTTGTTTTATTTTAACTCTCATATCAGAATTTTTAAGTCGAGTTATATATTTTGTACTCAGAATTAATTATTAGTAAGAACTCCACCAAAGATCTGGGTAAAAACTATGAATGGGAAGAATTTATCATTTGGATTTTTAATCTCAAAGTAAAGAGTTTCCCTACTGGACACTACTCTAAGCCAGAATTTTTCAACCTTGACACTGTTGACATTTTGAACCAAGTAATTCTTGGGATTGGGAGGTGCTGTCTTTCACATTGTAGGCTATTTAGCAGCATCCCTGGCACCCACTACGCGCGAGTAACACAGGTATGATAATCAAAAATGACTTAAGCTACTACAGAATGTCTCCTTGGAGGCAAATCACCTGTGATTGAGAACCCCTGTCCAAAAGCCACTGAGATGGGGGTCTCTCTTACCCAGAAGAATGAGACATCCGAATAGACAGTTGTGCTAATGCATAAAAGCTAATACTGTGCAAAAGCTTCCAATATACATTAAGTTTAACAAATCATAAGTTTAATGATCACTACTGGATGCTTAAACTTGGGAATACTGTTTGGGCACCCCTGATCCCCAGTCTTATAAGTACTATTAAGACTCTAGTTTTACACTTTTCTTTTGCTCAGCTATTACTGACATTTCAAGCACATGATATTGTTCTCAGTATGTTGGCCTTAGGTGTTTCTTAGATCCCTTTGTTTATCTTTCAGTCTTTTGGATTCTAATAAGAAATGTAGAAAACAACGGTGTTAATTTTTTCCTTTCCTGTTTCTTTGGGAAAGAATAGTAGACAACAGTCAATCAAAATCAGTGACACAAAAGCGAAAGAAATCAATTGTTATGATAGGCATAAATATTTTCTGTATCATTATGGAAAGTATATTTAATTTTCTTTGCCTGTATTTGCAAGTTTAATGTGGATATGGATTTGCAAGTAGCTTTGGTACTATACTGTTTTTTTTTCTAGTCATCACTAGTATGACATCATCACTGTTGATGTTTGTTTTGTGTTCTGATGACACCTTAAGTCTTGAGCACCATGGAGGAGAACATATGTCAGACTTAAGCTGTGTCTCAGTAGTTCAAGCACATATAAACTATCAATTTAGGACGATGAAATGTTTCTGAGATAGAATAAACTTTTCTCAGTACTGTCACCATAGAGGGCAGTGCTTTTCCTAGAGAAGTATAGCAACGCACTTCTCAGTACATTCTACACACCACCCGCCCACCCATCCCCCCACTTCACCTCTTCAGAGTGTAGATATTTAAACTGTCGAAAATAGGGTGTTAGATACTCTCCAGAATTATAACTTTCTATATAGGAGGTGAGATTATGGGTTATTGTGTATTTGGGTCACATGTATATTTAGAATTAACCTGTATTAATCATATGATGAAAATAATAAGCCACACAAAAACAAAAACATTCTCCTGAAGAGAAATAAAATAATACCAGTTTGGGCTGGCATACTAATGCAGATGTTTGAGAACTGTTGACATTTAAGCCGTGTGATTATGTTGAGGGGTCTCTTGTTCATTTTTATAAAAATTTTCTTGTGAACTTGATATCATTCTAATAAGAACAAAATTGATTTTTTTGACTTAAAAATAGTCATAAAATCACAGCAATGGGATGGAACTATGATCCAGATTAAATTCTCACTTTATAAATGAGGAAACTAAGCTCTTCGAAGAAGTTGTTCAAGGCCTCCCTGCTCATTGGTAATGAAACTGTGATAGAGGCCAGATCCCCTGACTCCAAGGCCATTATTCTTTTATGCCACACCAACTGCCAAGCAAAAACAAATTTTCTCAGACTCAGCCTATTTCCCCCTCTCATTTTTCTTCACCAACTCTACTAACCTAGCTGACCTTTGTTCTCTACAGAATTCGCCTTCTGAAGCACAGAATTTAGATGAGAATACAACCGAGGGATGGGAAAATCGGATAAGACTGTGGACTGATCAGTATGAAGAAGCTTTCACTAATCAGTACAGTGCAGATGTACAGAACGCCCTTGAACAACATCTACATTCTAGCAAGGAATTCGTGGGCAAACCTGCTATTTTAGACACTATCAATAAGACTGAATTGGCCTGTAATAATACAGTCATTGGTTCCCAAATGCAGGTAAGAATCAAAGAGTTAATGACTCTTAGTAAGTAGTTGAGATTTTAGCAACCCAGAAAGAGGGCATATATGAGAGTTATCATTTCTTTCAATATACATGACCTTAGAATAAAAAATTAGCTAATTATTGAGCATCTTTAACTAAAAATAGGTTAAAGTAACTGGAAACTATCCAGATATATATTTTTAAACTAGCTTTATTAATTAAAAGTAGATAAATTAGGGTGGAAAATTTTTTACTGCCTCAATAGGACTTATTAATAGAAAGCTAACCTTTTTTTTCTCATTCTTACATTAGACATATAACCACTAACATCTTAAGCATATATATCTTTAATCTTTTCTTGCCTTTGGTGGGACAGTGACAAGATCACTAGATGGTGTCTGTTTCCTAGAAATACCAAGTTTTTCTGCTCATTGAGCTAAGTAACATATACTAATAAAATCTAAAAATATTGATATCTTTTCCTGAATTAGTATTTTTTTGTGTCTACTAAGCTGCTGTTGCTATTGTCTAATGTTAATACTTGGTTTTATTCAGCTCCAGCTGGGAAGAGTCACTCGTGTTCAAAAGCACCGGAAGATCCTGAGGGCTGCAAGAGATTTGGCTTTGGACACTCTTATAATAGAGTATCGAGGGAAAGTCATGTTACGACAGCAATTCGAGGTCAATGGGCATTTCTTCAAAAAGTAAGAATGTCATTCATTGAGTGGTGAGGGCTAAAGTGGGCCTGGCTGAGCAGTATGACTATAAAAATCATCCTGGTTGATAGGGGAAAAGATTACAGCTCAAATAAACTCAACGCCTATCTGCTATTTCTAGAGAAGTGCAAATAAATCTGCAAATTGTTTAATGCATAAAGTGGTGATGACTTTTTTCCAAGCCAAGCATTCCTTGCTTTGTGCTTATTCTTTAATCAAAAGCAGACAAGCATGTGATGTTTTCCAAGTTTAGGCATTGCAAAGGACTGCTGCTGCTGCTGTCAGCATATGCTTCATATTTGAAGTCATGGGGTAGCCTTTTTATTTGTGTTGAGAATTACAGGAATTTTAATTATATCCCTAGACCATACCCCTTTGTGCTCTTCTACTCAAAATTCAATGGTGTAGAGATGTGTGTGGATGCACGTACTTTCGGTAATGATGCTCGGTTCATCAGAAGATCATGTACACCAAATGCAGAGGTAAGATTTCTGTAGCAACTTCTCTTTGAATGGAACCACCAAAGAACAAGTCTATTGAAGAAGCAGTGCGAAAACTCCCAGATTAAGGTCTGTAGGTAATGGTTATGATCTTTCATTGTAAGAGACAAAAAACAAAAGTAATAGTGCTTATATTCTGAAAGAATGGGAGCAAGGAATGGATTTTCTTTAGAGGGACAGAAGTGGGGAAAAGCAAGTTAGCGTTTGCTAAAGAAAGCATGAGACTGGATAAGAAGTCATATTAAGACTGGGTAAGAAGTTATATTAAAGAAGTTACCATATAATAGAAAAATATGTCATTAGGCCCCAAACTAAGCTGTGTGGTTGCAGGGTTTTTTTTTTAATTTTTAGGTAATAGTCTTGTAAGAAAAATTCTTGACATTTCTAGAATTGATTACCTCAGTGCGTAATCCATGCACCCATATCAAATGTGGCAAGAAAATCCACAGAACTTTTCTTGTAGTCTACAGAATTTAAATTCTCTCAAAACAGCTTTATGATGTAGAGCACTGATTTTACCCTGATTTCTAATATCTCAAGGTTTACTTATTGAAGAAATAGCATACATTTTCTAACAATTACTATATAATAGTTTCAAATGAAATGATGGAATTACATAACAGACTAACTCTAAGTGGAGAGAAACTAATTTGGATAAAAAGTTTTATTCTTTTGGAGAGTTCCTGGTCTTTATGATAAATTATCAAACATAAGCCTTGTTCACACAGGTGAGACACATGATTGCAGATGGAATGATTCACCTGTGTATCTATGCTGTGTCTGCCATTACCAAGGATGCTGAGGTCACCATAGCATTTGATTATGAGTACAGTAACTGGTAAGACCTCTAAAACCTTTCCTAACATGAATAGCCTTGTCTTACATATTAAGTTATTAAGTCTACTTTTGTGCCAGATCTGTCTCTTTTTTTTTTTTTTTTTTTTTTTTTTTACTACATCTTTTCATGAGTTTTGTATTTTCTGCCTAGAAATTGTGGTGGAAAAGATAGACTTAAGGCATTTTGGCTTTTTTTTTTTTTTAGAGACTTAGGTACATAGTGTGATACTGCTCACCAGGCTCCTACCCAAGGGTATTTTAGCTTAGGCCTCTATAGCAAGAATAGCGAAAAGGATATGTAAAGACACTTCTAGAAATTGCAGCAGCATCTGTTGTTATGCACACAGCACTTGTGCCAGGGGCCATACTTACTCAAAGCATGCAATCTAGTTATATGTGACAATGCAGAAGAACAGATAGCTAGCTGGTCAAAGATGACTGTGTGATGGGTTTTGTAAAATCAATGCTTTTTTCCCTTGGTCTTTGTAGGCAGAAAAGGTTATGTGGTAAATTGAATGTTTGGCACATGTACAGGAAGAAAAGATATTAATAACAAGTCGGTAAAAGGCTATTTTGAAGATAGTTAGAAGAGGAGTATGGCCACCTCAGACTGTCACTGATTCACTGCCCACCAAATAGCATAAAGAAGTTGGGAGAATGTAATTTAGTTCAGACTTTCCTTTCCACTGACCATATATAGGGGAAGAATTGGGGTTATATAGAGAAAAAACAGAATACTGAAAGTATTCGTAGAACTTTCTAATGTCTCTGTTTAACTTATTTAAAGATAACACTGGAGGAAATTATTATACTAATATTTCAAGAGAATAAATAATGTAACTGATATTTGAGGGTACTGTGACTGACACTTTTGGTTGTTTCTTTGGAGCAGTAATTACAAAGTGGACTGTGCATGTCACAAGGGGAACCGGAACTGCCCTATACAGAAAAGGAATCCCAATGCTGCAGAACTGCCACTCCCACCTCCCCCAAGCCTGCCCATCATTGGAGCAGAGACAAGACGGAGAAAAGCACGGCGGAAAGAGCTAGAGATGGAACAGCAGAATGAGGTTCTGGAAGAGGATACCAACCCTCAGCCAGAACAAGTTCCTGATAAAGTGACTGTATCCAGTGACCAAGAGGTAATCTCCCCTGGCCAGAGGCTATCGCTGTGTTACTGATTCTCTCCAAATGAAGAGGATTCCAGGTTGCCACATATTATTTCATATAGGGAATCTATAGTAACACTTAATGCCCTTCATATCAAGGTGGATGCATGTTTATTCACTCTATCTTATATTTTTGAATGTCAGGAACATCCTTTCAGCTACTTTCCAGGTCTCAGTCCAGAGAATGGGGCTTACCATCTGTGTTTACTGTGTGGCTTCACATGAGTAACACTATAAAGTGCTAGAAATTGTTCCTACAGAGTTTCAAGCTACGGCGGAGGCGGGGGGGTGGCCATTTTTTCAAGAGCTTACGAGTACAGCTGAATATTGCATCTATCTTCAAGGAAATAGACAATCCAGAAGAAAAAACAGAAGAAGAGAAAGATGATGTCACAGATGACCAAGAGAACCCAGCTCATAGCAGGAGGGTAGGTACCTTCTAACAGCTTTTTGTTCCTACTGACTCCTGTCACCTGTAGTATGTATGGCCCTTCTATTCTGAGTTTATATTATCTCATTTCTTTGACAACATACTGTACTATCGCCTATGGGTTATAATTTGGGCTTTTTCTGTAGATTTCCTTTTTTTTTTCACAGACACATATAGTAGTTGTTTAATGGCTATTATCTGATGATGGTCTTAAGGAGCTTCTTAATAACAATATCATTTCCAAAACACACTGCCTGGTCGAAACAAAATGTCTCTGTTGGGGCTACTTGCTCTGACTCGGGAATTTTTGAAGTTTGTGTGAATTTTCACATTTAAAAATCCCTGTCAGTCACATGGATTCAAAAAAGTCTACCTTTTTGCTTAATCCATGTATGTTTTTTCTGTCCCTGAGTTTAAGAAAATCTACTTGATTATTTTGGAACTCTGAAAATAACAGAGGAATATTGGTTTTGATGGCTATTTTTTCTTTATATTAAAGTTTCAGAATAGCTGGCCTTCTTTGAAAAGTTCAGGTTTGACCTAGCCTTCCTTTACAACTCTAACACTTAAACATTTTATTTTTAGTTTTTACCTTTTTTTTCCTCAAGTTAAATGTGTTGTCTTACTGGTAGTTTTTATAAATGTCTATAAATTTTCATTAATAATATTTCTAAAAAGCTGTCCCCTTCTCCTGGCTAAGGCTTCTTTCTATGCTAATGCTATTTCTTTCTAGACCCGGGAAGATAGGAAGGTTGAAGCCATCATACATACTTTTGAAAACTTAGAGAAAAGAAAGAAGCGGCGGGATCAGCCCTTGGAACAATGCAACTCTGACATAGAGGTTACTACCAACGCCTCAGAGACGCCTGTAGGGGAAGAAACAAAAACTGAAGCCCCTGAATCTGAAGTTAGTAACTCCTCAAACGTGGCCATCCCAAGCACCCCACAGAGTGTTGGAGTGAATACCCGGAGGTCTTCCCAAGCTGGGGTAAGAGATGAAAAGACTCCAGGCCTTTGACAGCCTTGCTTTTGCTAATAAGTCACCTGTCTTTTGGAATGGTTAAAGTCAGCATTTTCAGCTTTGCCTCGTGTTGTAATAAGGCCGTTTTCATCAGCTGATATGTGGGATTCAGAGAGAGAGAATGACTAGACACTTAGACTAGAATGGAACTTCATACTATTTCTGCCAGATAAACTTTGGTGGTGAGTTCATAAAAATCATTTGGTTTCTCTTGGCCCTTCTGTCTAGCACAGTTATGCACCTTTCATGGTATTCTCAGGATAAACTCACCTTTCCCTTCCCTACCCTAGCTGTGAATTCTAAGCCTTAAGCTAAAACCTTAGTATCTGGGAAAGAAACAAAAGGAGTATTATCTTCTTTGCTAAGAAGCCTAAAATTAGGTGTCTTCCTTCAGCTGACTTTTGACCTGTTTTATAAATAACTTATGAGAAAAAGAAATAGCTAACTGAGATATCTACCTACAGCCTCTTTAGCTAATTTAAATGTATAAATTTTTGTAAGGATTACATTTGAAATTAGTGTTTGTAAATGTTCACTCTTTTCACCAGTAAATATTCAGAATGCTTAAAGTGAATAGAAAACTGGATAGAATGTTTGCTGACGAGAAATGTCTGATAAGTATTTTACTCTGCTATTGTTATAGGATATTGCTGCAGAAAAACCAGTTCCCAAACCACCTCCAGCAAAGCCTTCTAGGCCCCGACCGAAGAGTCGAATTTCTCGGTACCGGACCAGTTCAGCCCAAAGACTAAAGCGTCAGAAGCAGGCCATTGCACAGCAGGCAGAGTTGTCACAAGCTGCCTTGGAAGAGGGAGGAAATAATAGCTCAGTAACTCCTACTGAAGCCGGAAGTATAGACAGTTCAGGAGAAAACAGGCAATTAACAGGGTCTGACCCAATAGTGGTATCAGTTGCTGGATCCCACATCAACCGTGCTGCATCTAAATACCCCAAAACCAAAAAGGTAAGTCATGAATACATCTTCATAAATCTAGTCTGGTAAGGGCTATGTCTTAGGAAAGTGAGAGGACCTGTGATTCCCCAGAAAGTGTTATTAAATTAAATTTTCAGATAAAATACTTTGGTGCAGAGGCTGAAACCATCCTACGACCATGTTTTTGTTCCCATAATTTTTAAGCAGAGCTAAATTGCTAATATCTGGAATTATTCCTTCCTTGGTGATCACAGGGAGGGTGAAGGAAGACATCTTGCATTCTGAATGCCCAATTCATGCTTTCTACAGCTACTGTCCCTATTTCCTAGTTTCTAGATGAGATTTGTCTTTATGAGCTGCACTGCTGCCTCTGGCTTTTACATCTGTAGCATCAACTAACGATCTCTTTTTTACCTTAGTATCTAGTTACAGAATGGTTGAATGACAAAGCAGAGAAGCAAGAATGCCCTGTTGAGTGCCCTTTACGTATCACCACGGACCCAACTGTACTGGCAACGACCCTGAACATGTTACCCGGTCTTATCCATTCCCCGTTAATTTGCACCACCCCCAAACACTACATTCGCTTTGGCTCACCCTTTATCCCCGAGAGGCGTCGAAGGCCCCTTCTGCCTGATGGCACTTTCAGCTCTTGTAAAAAGGTATGTCTATGTTTATTTTTAACCTAGGATGTCTGTAATCATGACATATCTAATGTTCTCTAGTTAGCCACTCTCTGCCCTTGTGAATTTATCATGAGGTAGTTGTTCATCCGTGAATACTGATGCATCGAATGTCAGTGGGACTAAGGTGGGGCGTATACTGCATTTTTGGTGCTCTGTTTATGAGTATTCACTGTTGTCTTTTCTGAGCCTTTGAGGTTACTAAGTTGAGAGCACATGGCATTTGATGCCTGGGTAGGGAGGGATGTTTTGTGTGTACTCTTGTAGTATTGGTTAACATGTCCATTCGTGACTATTGAGTGAGATTGGGCCCCGAATACTCTAGAGCACTGTTGCTTAAGTAAAAAATGATCGAATTATGTTTTAAATTAATTCAATCACTGTTATCATTTGAATGCAAGTAGAGGAATGTCCTATTAAAATTGACATAATTTCTGTTCCTTGATCAAATGACAAGTTGGACTGTTTATTCCCTAGTGAATATGGAACCTACTATAAAATTCATTTTCTCTCTCTCTCTCTCTTTCTCTCTCCTCTCTAGTTACATACTGTTTTTGGATCTAGTGGCAGTAGTGTTTGATGGTTGTTTGTTTTTTGGAATGCTCTTTCTTAATTCCCAGAAGCCCCAAATATTTTCCAAAGGTGTCTCTCTGGAATAGATCACTCCCTCAGACTGTAATGTCATTTTTGTGTTTCTAGAAGTATAGGACACCCTTTCATTTGGTCTTCCTTTGAGGTAGAGTCTGTTCCCTGGAACACCCTTTTCTCTTATCCTCAGATCTGGATTCAGGCTGCCTTCCTCAGTGTCTGCCATTGCCCTCCTCCACTGGCATCACGTACATGAGGATGCTGCATGTAGATTATTTGATGTGATGAAGTCTCCAACTCCAGGCAGGTCTTCCCTGACTCCTCCAAACTTAAAGCTTTTCTCTTTCCCCAAAGAGCAGAAAGTACTTCTTGGGGGAGGGGGGCATGAAAGATGAGCCAGAGTGGTGTGGGATATGGAGGGGAGGGCAACAGGGATCTGCGCACAGAGGAAGGACCCTATCACTGAATGAGCCACATACACTAAAAAAAGTCTTCCCTAATCACACATCTTACCTAAATATTTAAGTCACTTATTGGTTTACTTGAGGGAAATTCCCAAGTAGAACTCCTAAAGAGAAATTTTGACCACAAGGTATTTGCCAAAAGAGTTTGTAGATAATGCAGTAACATAAATAACTTTCAGTTGTCAGAAATAACAATGAAAACTTTCTTAAGAAAAAAATAGACTAGAAATTTACCTAGGTAATAAAGGAGCGTTGGGTCTCTGGGGATACTTTCTTACACCAAGCCACTTATCTTGGATCTTAGTGATTATCTGAGAAGGAAAAACAAATGTTTGCCAATTATCAAGCTTTATGATTACCCTTATTCTGTGATAATTAGTTGTAATAACTCTGGTATGACATGGGAAACTAACCTTTCTATGACATTTTGCTCAGTCCCTTATTAATAGTAACAGATCAAAATCTTAACTGCATTTTCAGAGTAGTATTGAACAATTAGAGAAAGTATAGATATGGTCTTTAGTTTGGAGGAGCAAGTTAAGAGATGGCTCAATATATATATGAAAGAAACTTTCTTTTTTCTGTTTTTGACTGGATATACTACTAGACTTCTAAAGGTGTTAACTGTTGAAGCATCTTATCAAGCAAGGTAGTAGAATCTCCTATTTCAGTTCTTCACAAAGGGTAGACAGTTATTTAGTACAGATTAATAGTGAAGTCCAAATTGTAAATAGTATGGACTAGCCTCTTGAAATGATGCCTTGATCATTCTGGTGCTGGGCTATGGTCTTCTGTTCCCATCTTGCTTTTCCAACTAGCAGAGTCCTGTAAAAACCAAAATGTCTATGAATTTGACTTCAAATCTGATAGAATATCCATTTCTTAGAGCTTTTTTTTACATGGTTATGGTTTAGAACTTGTATCTATATAGTTCATCTTTGTATCTCAACTGGCAACAGATAGAAGTTCCATTTAACTCGTCCATACTATATTCTCCAAATGCGTCTGACCGTCCTTAGTCTTGTTTTATATGAGCTCCACTTAGGCACTTTCATCTATATGTATCATACCAGTCTTCAGGAAAAGTTCAGGCTATGTATGCTGAATTATCATAGTAAAATTACCTTACTTAAATTGGATCTTGTTTAAGTTTAGATCTGAATTGTTTATGTTTAAATCACAGCTTTAAGATTTGCTGTTCACATATCAAGATTATACTATAAAACCAGAATGTAGCTTTTTATGGGGCAACACTAATGAAAATGGGTCTTTTATTTAGAAATCGAACTCAGCTTTATCCTGGATGAGGATGGAGAAGAGTTATTTGTAGATTGCTTAGAAAGTATTTAGTGTAGGACCTGAGAAGATTTCCATAATTAAACTGACGAGAAAAACCATCTTCCGCAGGATTAGTTAAAACAGTATATATTCTTAATAGGCCTACTGTTTCATATCTAATTAAAGGAGGTAAAAGCCTCATAAGTTAAACTTGGTGTAAAGTTGCATGTGTATATTTGCACCCAGATTTGTAGAGTATTTGGCAGAACATTTTATGATGCCCCTGGAGTGTCTAAAGTAAATTGAATCATAGTTCTTAAAAAGCATGTTATGGTATGTATATCTTTCATTGAGCCTTGCTTCAATCCTTATTTTAGAAAGGAAGCATTTATAAGTGGCTAACAAGTCTTTCAGTGGTGTCCTTCCTTGTTCTCTCTAAATCTTCTCTAAACTTACCTTGTTCTCTCTAAATCTTCTCTAAACTTACCTTATGGGTCATTTAGTCTCCCAGACTTCTTAGAAAATCAGCCTGATTGAAAATGAAACACTGTGCTTTTGCATTGCTCTTTCATTGTATACATTGGAGGATTATTAATCTCTCTGTCTCTATACATAGCATTGAAATTCAACTAAACAAGTCCTCACTGAACATGTGTACCCAGTTCTGTGCTATAAGCTGTCTTCACATATATTGTCTTACTTAGCCTATTGTCTTACATGACAACCCTGTGAAGTTGGGATTATTGGCCACAATTTACAGATCAGAAGCTTTGGCTCAGAAGCGTTCAGTAACTTGCCCGGAGTTAGGTAGGTAATAAAAGACACAGCCAAGTTTCAACCTAGATCTTTGGACTCCAGAACCCAAATTACTTCCTTACTCTTTATCCTTTAAAGCAGTAGTCTCCAACATTTTTGGCATCAGGGACCGGTGCTTCTATGAGACTCTAATGCCCGATGACTTGAGGTGGAGATGAGGCAGTGATGCTAGTGATAAGGAGCAGCTACAAATAAAGATGAAGCTTCGCTTGCTCTCCTGCTGCTCATCTCCTGCTGTGTGGCCCAGTTTCTAACAAGCCAGGGACTGATACCAGTCCATGGCCCAGGGTTTGGAGACCCCTGCTTTAAAACATTTCTCACTCATCTCTGAGCTTCCTAAACAACTTTTTCATACAGAGTTTCAGAGAAAGAAGAAATATTCTTTTGATCTTAGTTAACTGTAGCTAGAACTCAGAGTTGGGGTGTCTGAAATTAATTTATTATCTATAGGGATGATTAGAACTTGTTAGATACAAACAGATGTTCATATTACTTTTTTATGGGCCCTAAAATACCATGTGGACATAACAGTAGGGCCAGGAGGGAGGAATGGGTTAGGTCATGTTTGCTGTGTTTGACCTTATATCTAATCATAGCAGCATCTTACTCCTCAGAATGCCCGTGTCCTGGTTTTATTTTCCCTTTTTGTAGTCATCAGATCCGGAATGTAAATTCTTTTATGGGTGTATTGTATCTGTTGACAAGGAAATAAAGAAATTAATTTATCTAGTAGAAAAGCACAGTAACCTCAGTTATCTGAATCCTGTTATCTGCTCTGAAAAGAAAAACTTGTACTAAACTGCAACAAATGATTTTTTACCCATTTTCTTCTGGGCCTAATTTTTCTCATCTATACAGTGAGTGCTTTGGACAAGATTATCTCTACAATCTTCTAAGTCGTAAGGAGATATGGTTCTGACAGTTTGTCTTTACATGAGTATTCTGTATAAAGCAATTTATTCTTGGTCTCGTTTTGACCTGGTCATGTCCTACAATGTTGATGTGATCCACTTGACCATTGAGATCTCTTTTTTATATACCTATTTGCTCTTACCTCATGTTTTCAACTTTATTTTTGCTTTCATTTGGCAGACTACAATGCCATTTACATGATGTAAAATTTTTCTTGGTGAAATTTTTTTCACATTATTTCCTAAGTTTCTAAGAGGATAAATCGACTAGACTTGCTCTTTGGTGAAGAGAATATTTACTTACCTGTAATACTTGTTCTCTAAAGGTGTAAAATTATAATCACCTTTGCTCTTCCTATTTGGGGGAGGGTCTGACTCAGAAATTGATGTTTATCAAAATTCGATCTGTCTTATGTCAGGGCAGGAGAGCCACAGAGTGGTGAGCAACCTACAACTGTGTATCTTAAGAGAACACAATTACAGGTAAGAAATTTTCTCTCTTCCACAGGATGCATAATTTTATTACACTAATCTTCACAGGCTTACTTTCTGACCTAAATTTATTCCTCCTTTAGATTCCAATATTCACTACAAAAAATGTGACTGATTAAGAGAGCTCCTTTTGACTTTTTCCCCTTTTTGATTTCTGCAGGTCATTCTGGTGATTTTCATTATTCATGCATAATTTAACCAAACCACTTGATAGGGAGAAAAAACTCAAGGATATTCCATTTGATAGTAGACGTTTTAGAAGTATTTTCGTAGTGAAGAGCTATTTGTTCTCATTCAAAGTCTTCCTATGAATCTTTTCTATTACTTCCTCAGATATCCCCAGCACAGGGTAGGCTACTCTTAAAAGACCTTTTATCTTCCTTCTAGGCACTTATTTTATGTACTAGTTTTATCTATATGATCTGAGTCTTTCTTAAATGCTAAGATTTCTTTCTTCCCATTTACCCCATTCTAAACCATATGAAAAGTTGAGTAGTAATCATTTTTTATTGGTTTTGATATTTTGATGAGATGTCATTATGTGTAATCCAGGTTTTCTCAATTTTGCGCAGTAGAAGGAATTGATGAGGCAATATTCTAATGTGCTGAAACACAAGGCAAAAAAATTACTTGACTGTGGAATTGAATGAATGTGTTGGATTGCATCTCTCACCAGTTGATATGTAATGATTTGGTTAATGCATTTAAAATAGGTATACTAAATAGTTTTAAATGATTATTAACAATTCCCTGATTTTTCCCATTATAGCGCTGGATAAAGCAAGCCTTGGAAGAAGGAATGACTCAAACATCATCTGTACCGCAAGAGACTAGAACTCAGCATCTATACCAAAGTAATGAGAATAGTAACACTTCTAGTATCTACAAAGACAATGCAGGTATGTACTTTTTGGAATATATGAGCAACGATTATTTCAGGTCCACATAAAAAATTTCAGTATGAGTATTTTAAAAAGTCTGATACAAAGAGGAAATAGCTTTGCTCTCTAAATAGTTACTTTACATCTGTCTTTACAGAGGAAGAAAGAGATCTCAAGTCAGGGATCAGTTTTCCCAGGACGACAAAGAAGGAACTAGACAGTGTACAGATAACAGCAGAAATGGTTATTAAAAGGTTAGATACATTTAAAGTAGTAAGTTTAGGAAATCTTTATCCATATTTATAAGAGGGAAAATAAAGATGTGTGGGACACTGTTGTAGGTTATTGAGTTGGGTATGGCTTGGTTCAAGGGTCAGGAGATAAATGAAATAAATAAGAAATTACTATGAATTGGTTGTTTTTAAAAGTGCTTGCACAGTTAGCAAAAATTTTTTTAGAGGACATGGCCCTGAATCTAATTTAAAGTCCTCATAAATTTTTAAACTACAGGATCATGAAAAGTCATCTTATCCATTGTTTTTCACAGTGACTCTTGCAAGGAGTTTGATTAAATTGCAGTTGAAAGCATTGGTGCATGAACTTGTGACACCAACTTACTTATTTTGAAACATTCTTTTTACCAGTTTCTCCTGCCAATATTAGCTTAATCGAAAAGTTCTCTGTGATTTTCATAAGTTTATCTCTAAATTTTGTGGTTGTTATGCAATCAGAGCAAAATGCCAAAATAAATTAGATGCTAAAAGTCATATAAGGCTACAGCTAACATGATAATATTTCAGATTTTCATAAAAACCACTTCATTTGTATTCATTGACCTACTGAGTAAATACAAACTTAAATAGATTTGTCTAATATCTACTTTATATTAAAATTTTGTATAATGTATTTGGGGAAAAGTAGGCTACTAAAAATTCCACCACCAACACCCCCCCCCCCAAATTATTGACTTAGTATATTCTTCTGTCTCTGGATTGGATTATACCTTACAAATTATCATATGTGTAATCCCAAGATAAAAATCCCACCGTGGAACATCTGGAATATAAATGATAATGTATATTTAAAGTACTTTACTCACTTCTTCAGAGATTTAGGGAAATTTACTCAAACCAGATGTCCTTGAATATTATCAATTTATTGGCAACCTTTACGGTATAGTGAGAATATATAACTTAACTGAAATCTTCCATTTAGTATGCACACATATGCACATTTGTATTTGTGTATGATGTGTGTCCATATTTGAAGTTTGGAAAAGGAGGTTGTGTAGCAGTTCATGTCCTGACCAGCAAAGACTCCTAAAAAAAGTGCCTGTGTTACTATGTGCCTTGTTTGGAATGGAATTGGGACTGTTGGTTACCAACCCCTATTGAACTTAATGCTTTCATCTCTAGCAGTGAGGAACATGCAAAGGACACACCTTGCCCTTAAGTAGCAACATAAATAGATGGACAGTGTTAATTCAAACCAAGCAGTTGTCAAATGGGTGATTTGTATATTGCTACAAGTTCGTGTAATTATTTTTACACGGAATTATTTTTATTTCTTGGTTTAGGAGTTTTGTTTGTTTGGGGGGTGGGGCGTTGTTGGTTTGTTTGTTTTCTCAAAAAGACCAAGGAGATGTTGATCAAGAAAGGTAGACAGATCGATATAGTAGAAAGACTCCAACAGACCTGAATTCAAAGACCAGCTTTACCCTTTATTAACTATATGATGTTGGGCAAGTTACTAAACATATCTGAGCCCAATGTGTAAATGGGAATAGTAATATCTGCTTCATAGAACTAATAGGATATTAAATTAAATGATATGTATAAAGTGCTTAGTACAGTATCAGGCCTATAAGAGGAATTATTACTGTCAATATTCGAACTCTTTCTTGTTGAGCATTTATAGAGCATTTACAGAAATTAGACATGACAGACAGTACCTTAAAGATTAAAGATTCTAATTTCCTAAAAGCTAAAGTTGTCTAGAAATGAAAGCTATTTCTATTGAGCTAGGTAAGTTTATAATATTCATTATTTATAAATTATGTGAATATATACCTAGGAGAGCCTAAAAATCTACTGAAAAATGTAGAATTAGTAAGTTTAATAAGTGGTATATATGCAAAAATTAATAGCATTTATGTGCTAAGAAAATTAATAAAGAAAATTTTTTATTCCCGAAATTAGCAAAACTAAGAAACTGCCTAGGAATAACATTAGTGGGACATGTAGAGCAAACTATTAGTGAGAAATATTTTTAAAGTCTTGAGGAAATGAAAAGAAACTTCATATTTCTTAATGGAAAGAGTAAATGTAATCAATTAGTATATCTCTTATTTGCACATGCTCGCATGCTCTCTCTTTCTCTCTGACGATATAGTTTCCATCAAACAAGCTTGTTTTTGAAATTTGATTAAATGATATTGAGGTTTATCTTAAAAAAAAAAGAAATGAACCAAGAAAAAAATTGAAAAGGAATAATGAAACATACACTTCCTGTGAGTATAAAACTTGCTTCTAATATGAAGCTGGAAGCTAGTAATTAAATTAGTTCAGTGCTAGTCCAAGAAAATATCTTATTTGGGTGATAGGAAAGATTAAGATTCTTGCCAAAGCAAATTCTACACATATTTAAATACTTCTTTAAATCAAACTTGGATAAACAATGTTTCTTTTTCTATATTGTCTCTGAAATAACAGAGGATAAATATATTGGGAGAAAGGATTTGCAATAAAAATGACACGGAGTATTATCCCTACTAACAATTTGGTAAGATTTATCATAGGTATTAAAAATATTCATACTCCTTAATCTAGTAGTTGTTCTTCTAGGTATCTATTCTACAGAAATAAGTGTGAACCAAAATTTTGGCACAAAGCATTAGTCATAGAATTATTGATAATTGCAAAAATATAGGATAAAGACAACTTGGATTTCAGTTGATAAAGGAATGAAAGAATTAGTGGTTAATGAACTACTATGCAGGATCATTAAAATTTTTTACTCAATTCATTTTATTAAATTAACCCCCCCCCAAAAAAGCGTAATATTACTTCTGAATTAGATTTCAGTGATCTGAATCTTGAATCTATAAGATTATTAAAAGAATAGGTAGTATATTATGACTAAATAAAATTTCTCCTTGGAATATACGAGTGGTTCACTATTATTTATATAAATAATTTATTAGCAGGCCAATTGAAGGAGGGAAAGTAATAGCATAGTAAATGAATTTAATGATTAATAATAAAATAAAATTACTTTTATTTATATCTGTCTGAAAACAGTTGCCAGTTATGACGTATCTGGAAAAAAAATTAACAGAAAAACTGGTGGAGATCAAAAGGGTAGCTGGGTACAAAAATATATAAATATTTTCTTATACATTAACAATAACATTGAGTTAACATAAAGGGAGAAATATGTCCAATCCACAGTAGTAACCAAAAAATAGAAAACACTAGAGAGTAAACCTAATTAGAAATGTGATGAATCTGTATGAAGAGGTATATAAGTGAAGGCATGAGTAGCTGAAAGTTCATGCCATGGTGCTGTGAATTCTCCCCAGATTACTCATGAATTTAATACAGCACCAATTAAAATTCTAACTTTAGAGGGTGGTAGATCAACATGGTTGACAAATGATTTTTATAGTTCAATGACATGAACAAATTTGCTAGAATAGTCAAAATAGTTTGGAGAGCTAGAGCAGAATAACTGGTATTGCCCAAACAATTTTACTTAAAACTGTATGTCGATATTAATGCTGTTTGGACAGCAAGTATACAAAATAACATTGAGAACTAAGCCCAGTATGTATATAACAGGGTCTAATAGAGTAAATATCATATTTCAAATCCAGAGAAATTATAGTTCTATAATTATAAAATATTTTGGAAGAATGGTAGCCATTTGGCATATAAAAGAAATAATCACTATCCTGTACTCTATTTGAGTTAAAAAATTAAATATAGAGATAAAACATTATATAGCTAAAAAAAAAGAATAAAATTAAAAGGCAGTTAGCAAACTGAGAAAATATAATTATGTTTGACAAAGTGTCAACATCCTTATTATTTAAAGAGCCATTGAAAATGAAGAACAAAATCAAAACCTCTAGAATGCAGGCTAAAGAACATGAGCTGACAATTCACACAAGAATAAATATAAAGCTAGTGAGTCTGTAGAAATATTTTTTTCATTTAACAGTTCTACGTCTAGACATTTGTTCTAAAAAATAAATTCAGAAATGTGTAAGAACAAGATTATTGGTCATTGAGGCATATTCATAATAGCAAAAAAATTTTTGAAAAGTACTTAAATTAGTTAAATTTTAATAATATGAATGCCATACAGCCATTAAAAGCTAATTGTAGATTTCTGTTTATTGTCATGGAAAGAACTTTACCATGTATTTCTGAGTGAAAGTTGTAGGTTGTTGAGCAGTGCGATCTAGGCAAGAGTTAATAAGGCCATCTTAAGAAAGAGGTCTAGAGGAAAATACACCAGGAGATTAGCAGCGCATTAATTACTGGTGGACGGGGAGGGGTGTAAAAATGTCGTGTGTTTAAATATGTGGATGTTTGTTTATATAGACTTGGGAAGCGTTTGAGTAAAGGTTAAAAATGATAAAAGATAGATAGGTTTAACCACATAAAATTTGAAAGCTCTGTATGACAGGAAAGATGAAGCTTGAAAAAACTTTTTCATAAGTATAGTGCTTTCAATAGAAAAAAGTAGGTAAATGACCACTGGCCCATAAACTTCACAAAGGCGGCGGACATTAGGCATGTTTTGTTGAATATGATTATCATAATACTCAGTAAATATATGTTACGTGAATAACCTGCAAGTTGATTTGAGAGAGTTCACTTGTACTTTCTAACTTTACTGCAATGAACTTCATCACTTATATAATTGCCTTTAGTAGTTACAGTGTTGGACCTAGCAATATAGAGGTGTTTTAAAAGATTGACTGTTTAAGACTCTTGAAATATAGAGAAGGTATTCTAAATATAAGTCATGAATCACATGTTTGTTTGTTTTTATACCTAGGCACTTTTCAAAAGGAGAAAAGAAAAATAAGAAAATTTAGTATGTGGAACAAAAGGAAAATTCGAATATACTTCCAATCTAGGAAAATAAATTCTCAGATATCAGAAAGGAAAATATGCATCTCCAGTACTTTTTGCATTGTACTTCTGTTTCAGCTACTGTAGTTCAGTGTCTCCTAACTCTGTTATCTACTCCATTAACTCCAAATGGTTTCCCAGTGTCTAATCTTATCTTAACCATTGTTGCCAGAGTAATCTTCCTGAAGGATAGCTCAGATCATGACCTACTGTCCCAAAACGTGCCCTCAAAGGCCTAGGGTAAATGTTACTCCTTCTGCCAAGCTGGGGGGATATAATTTAACCTAGTGTTTAAGAACATAGATAGGAGCCAGATTATCTCGTCTTTGTCTCTCTACACATCACATTCCTCATCTTTTAAATGAGGATGATAATAATAGTGCTGGATTTATGGAGTTGTTCAGATTAAATCTGATAATTCATATAAAGCCTGAACTATAGTGCCTGCCACATAATAAGTACTTAAAAGCATAATTATTTTTCACTAACAACGCAGCGTGATCACCTCTGTTGAGATTCTTAAACTTATATTAAACATGTTTTACATGTATTTTCTCTCATACATAAATTTGTAAGCCCCTTTAAATAGACTACATGATGATCATTTCCTCCATATAACCTCATTCAGTGGTTTTCATATAGTAGGTATTAAGTAAATAAATATCTTTTAACTGCTGTAAATAATAAAAGTTAATTTTTCCTCTGAGAAAGCGAGATAGGTACTTTGGCCTAAGTGGTCACTGAAACAGAGTAGTAACTTCCTTTTTAAGTGGACCTAAGCAGTATAGAAAGTAGGATATTCTTATGAGAAAAAGTACTAACCTAGTTTTTGAAAATGGCTGGGAGTTTTTATAGAAATTTCACAGTTCGAAGCACTCTAGAAACTAGGGGCTAGGTATGGATCAGGTAATCATGTGTAACTTTCCTACTAAAGCAGACTGTTAGAGAAAGCTGCTGGGAAATGGCAAAAAATAAATAAGAGAAGATAAAAGAAGTATTAGCATTTCAGAAGCTTGTACTGGTGACAGTTAAATAGAGGATGATTTTAACAAAGTGACACAGATTTGGGATTTTTGGAAACTCAGTGTAAAAAAAATTATATTTTGCATTGAAAGAGATTAATTAGCTCCATGATCAGTCAGAAGTGTCCGATTCATCTGGCAATTTTCTGGAAAATAGTTTTGAAAATGACTTTAAGTGTGGCAATTAAGCTTCTTTGGGCTTTTGGTTTGATGGCAGGAGATAACAATGGGATGAGGCAAAAGAGGAGTTAAGAGCCATTGTGGGTTATAGATTAATGGCTTTATTACAGAGCCTCCTTTTAAGCTATGGTTTTGTCCTCTCATCCAAGCTTTGTATTTCACAGACTTGTTGAGTCCATTAAAGAAATGGAAGTCTCGCTATTTGATGGAGCAGAATGTCACCAAGTTACTGAGACCTCTTTCTCCAGTCACACCACCCCCTCCCAATCCAGGCTCAAAGAGCCCCCAGCTGACCACACCTGGCCCATCTCACCCAGAAGAGGAATGTCGAAATGGATACAGCCTCATGTTCTCACCAATCACATCTCTTACTGCTAGTCGCTGCAATACTCCTCTGCAGTTTGAGGTGATTTGGGTTTGGTTATTGGGAGTGCTGAATATGAAGTCATCATTTACACCTCATTTCAAATATAATATCATTTCAAATGCTTCTTTACCATGTTCCTTGCCTGTCTCACCAAGAGAATGGGAAACCTCAGGGTCAGTGTGAACTGTTACCTGATAGCCTCTCATCTTGGCAGTCTCTGTACTTCCAAAATAGGAATAATTCTACCACAGATGACATTTGTTTGCCTTTTGCATGCAGTCCATCAGTCTCTTAACTTTAGGTAGTAAGCATGCTAGATCTCCATCTTTGTCTTTAGTCTGTACTTTGGTTAACATAGGCCTCTAGCTGCCGCGTTATCATTAATGATACCAGCCTATGAACTCATAACAATCGTTTCTGTTTCTAGGCTAAATCAGTGAAGTGTCTTTCCCTGTTGTTTTCTAGTCTCATTATGGCCTCAGTGAACGGAAATTTAGAAAGCATTGGGATATGATATATGGCAAGTGAGAGGTTTTTTCCTACTTCAGGTTACTTTTCCATCTTATAATGTGTTAAGAATGAGACATAGAAGCTAGCGACATGCATTTATTAAGACAAAATTGGTTGCATTCACTCTCTGGATTAAGTTAGAAATGTATATCAGCTGTTTCAGAAAGTTAATTCTGAATCAATTAATTCAAGTTTGGGCGACAGCAGGTTTGCTGAGGTTTCCATGTGTATAAAAAAACATCGATTGCATGTTGCTTTGATTTATAATCAAACAGATACTGTCTTTTCCTTCTCAGAAAAATTTGTTCTGGTCACTAAACACACTCAGCTCTGCCTCTAGCTTGCATTTCTACAGATGTGTTCTTTTATAAAGGTGAATGTTCTAACCAGTGTCATCCTCCCTGTTCAGCTTTTATGAGTGCATGGGGATTAAAAATACCTGGACTTTTAAATGACTAACTCAGAGATAGCTAACAGCCTTGAAAGCAAGAGACACAACTATGTTCTGTACTTCAATTAGATCATATTAACTTACTTTTGGAGCAGATCTTTCTGGGGGGGGTAAAAAGATTTCCTGGTTACATTTGGTGTCTAGGAAAGTTACTCTTTAACAAATTCCCTGTGGTATTCTTTTTAATCAGGTAGTAAAGGAGCTGATTCGGCCCTTACTAAGTTTACCTGGTATAATCACAATTAACTTTTTAGTTAGCAACTACAGTTTAATAAGTAAAATTGCATTAAAGGATATTCACCTTGTGGGCAATATATTATAGGAATAGGGTTTAATACTTTGTCATTTCAGGTTTTATTATAATTAAACATGAAATTACAAAAATGAGAAGGTAAGTTGCCTTCCCAAACAGCCAAGTTTGGCACTCAGTGTAGCACTTTAGATAACTATGAAACACTGAAAATTTAATGTGTTCTACCTTTTTAAAAAAATTAAAGATCCTTTTAGTGATGCATAGTCTAAGCATAATGTGAGAATACCAAGAGGGAAAGAAAAATATTAAATAGCCCATCCCTTCAAGAAGTTGAATGCATGTTTCTACTATTTTAATCCCATGATTTAACTGAGGAAATGTATTGCCTTTCTAATCAATAAAAAAACATTTCACCTAAGGATCCTGACCATCCTTATCACCATTCTAATTGCCACGCTTTTTTCTATTTTCTAGAATAGGTAGTTGGGAGCCTTATTTCCATCCAAAACTGTGACACAGAGAAATATCCAATAGGTGTTACAAGTAAAGATCAGCTTGGATGGGGGAAGAATATTTTTGAAAGGAAAAATAAACATTCCAGGAGAAAAGTGAGAAATCTCTCCGATGCTAAGGAAAGGAGTTGAGGAAACATGATCATGAGGAGGAGGAAGCATCAAGGAAAAAGAATGAAAGCAACATTAGGAAGGCAGACTTAATCAGCCCCTTCTTTCTACCAGAATAACCCTTTTCTTCTCTTCCTGCCTTGAAATAGATCCATATTCCACTATCCATCTCACACTACCCATCCCACCAAGTAAAACTAACAGCCAATATGTGGCTCTGCTAAAGCAGCCTTATTTCCCCTACCACAGACACAGATGTCCATAGTCTACAACATAAGGAACATCCCCTGCCCCTCTTACCTTACCCCTGGCACCCTAAACCCTTGTCACAACTACCGCCATCATTCTCTCATTGTACAGTTCACATCTTCCCTTTAGAGTTCACTGCCCAGTTTCTGTTTGATATGGAATTGATGCCTCAGGTGAACGCCCTAATAAGTGTAAACTTGTTTAGGACACAGGGACTTGAAGTGTAGACACCTGCTTCCCCCACTCTGTTGCTAAAAGTACAATGAATTTTAACATAAGAGAATATTGGTAGGGAGTGCTCAGATCCATTTAGATTATGCCAAGAAGTATCTCATCTATGAGCTGAAGATTCTATCAGTCATATC
Source organism: Pteropus vampyrus (assembly GCF_000151845.1). NCBI lineage: Eukaryota > Metazoa > Chordata > Mammalia > Chiroptera > Pteropodidae > Pteropus > Pteropus vampyrus. Next base: position 3,149,532 of record NW_011888952.1, on the reverse strand, counting down.
TTCTATAACTCATAAGAGGAACTGGCCATCTCCCTAGCCCTGTCAGCCCCAGCATGCTAAGCAGTTTCCCTGAATAACAGTGGCGAGCCTGAGTCTCATAGAATGAGGAAGTGTGATGTTCAGAATGGGGTGTAGGGTGAAGGAAAAAGGTTCTCCTTCGAAGGATTAAGTGGTAGGGTGCCTGGCAATAACAAATACTATAGGTTGCTAAACTCTCATCTAACATAGAAAGAAATATATAGTTGACCCTTGAACAATACAGGGGTTAGGTATGCCAGCTTCCACTCATTTAAAAATTCACGTATAACTTGACACCCCCAAAACATAAGCACCAATAGCTTACCATTGACCGGAAGTCTTACCAATAACATAAACAGTTGATTAATACACATTTTGAATGTTATATGTATTATATCTTCTTGGAATAAAGTAAGCTAGAGAAAAGAAAATATTTAAATCATAAGAAAGAAAATATGATTACAGTACTGTATTTATTGAAAAAAATCTACATAAAAGCAGACCTGCACAGTTCAAATCAGTGTTGTTCAAGGGTCAACTGTAACAGTGTAAAATTTCACCCATCTCTTTCCTAAGATCTGCTTGAGATGTTTACTTATAGCATGAAACATTAAGGCACCAGGAAGCATTTTAACAAGTCATTCTGTCTGTTGAGATGAATTCTGTAGTTAAACATTTCCCCTGTGCATTTTTATCCCTACTCCTGTCCCTGCAAAAAGTTGTGGCTAACCATCTATGCTTGCTTTTACTTTATTTTTTGTTTTGTTTTGCTTCTTGACTTCAAGTAGATGAATAACAAGATGCTTTTCCCTCCTCTAGAACATATCCTCCCCTGAGAGTTACCCTGCGAATAGGCCCGAGTCCCTGTCACCCGAGGTAGTTATCACACCATCTCAATCACACTTGGAGGTTAAGAGTGAGTGTGCATGAGTGTGTGGGAAGGGCTGAGGTATCCAAGTGAATGGGGTGCTGGGCTGGAGGGTGGCCATTCGGTCACTGTAAGTTGAATGAATCTTGCCATGTGTGACTGTGATTACTCAGAACTCTCAATATAGGTGGAGATAAATGAAGTGCCTGTGTGTGTGCATGGTGGGGTTTGTTTTTGTTGTTGTTTGGGGGAGGGGGTGGTTAAAGAGTTCTTTTAAAAGAAAAGTAGAATCTAAAAGTAAAGTTTAAAGGAGGCCGAAGATGTGATAGAGGAGCCTCGTTAAAGGAAATCTAACAAATAATGTCTGTTAAATAAGAAAAGTTGAATCAAAAGTTAGTAGGACCTGTCTTTTGATATTTATTATCTTGAGCTGATAAAGGAGCAGCTTATGTTGGAGAAGTTAGGCTGTGATTTATGCCTGTTCCCAGGTTAATCTGAGAGCTCTGTTGTTTTCAGCTTTGGTTGATTGAGCAGCTTCTTTAGGACAGGAGAGTCATATTTCTCCACTTTCTACATTTTCTTTATCAATCCTTAATGCATATACAAGGAAACTGTCAGCCCATGGCTTTTATGACACAGGCCTCCATTCTGCAGTGGTTGGGATATGGTTGCCGTACAAGTATTATCTCTTAGGATATCAGTTGAGTGCTTTGCTCAGAAACCCTACTACAGTGGAGACGCTAAATTCAGATTTTATTGGTAGCATTTTTTAACTATTAGAAGATTTGGACAAATGTAGTAATTGACTCTATGAGTCCATATGGAACTTTTCCTCTTAAAGAGAAAGCTATAGTCTCTCAAAACCTTTTAAAAGTTAACTGTTAACCCCACTTCCTTCTAATAAAAAATTAGTATTGAACTGAGTGACAGTTGACCAAAATCTGAATAAGTAGGATTTGATAGATCAATGTAAAACTGAGAAAGGTGGTATTCTAGTATACTACAGGTTTTTTGGGTGGTTTTGCTCTATCTTATAAGGAAAGTAAAGCGCTGTGTCTTCAGCTGCTAAAGATTCCAAGATAGTGTAATTTGGAAGCTGACGTGTGTTATCTGGGTTTCTTGAACCATTCTTTCTAGAGAGTTAGTTGACCCTAGTCATGGAAAATCTTGGTATTAGGAGGCAGTGAAAATCAAATAGTAGACAGGGTTTGTTTTTATACATTTTAGCATTTCAGATACTCTGCAGTGATGGACATTAGTAGTCTTGTGGTATGTCGACATACGTTAGAGGGTAAAGAAAGAAGAAAAGGGTGGCCAGAAGGTTTTGTGAGAAACATATCCACTTAATAATAGTGAAAATGAGTGAACTGGTTGGTTGATGTCTTTAATGCCATTCTCCTTTACTGAACCAGTACCTTAAATATTTCGTCTACTTTCTTTCACCTTTTTTCCTCCCACTTTCCATCAATATTAATTTAGAAATAAATAACATCAGAAGCCAGTTATCTTAAGACACTAGTCTCATGTCTGTAGCATACATGGGGATCAGGTCCATCCCTAATTATACTGCCAGTCCCTTAATGCAGGGTAACTCAGCAAACCTGATGAAAGGCTAAGCAGGCAAAGTAGTCACATTTGGCCAATTATCTAATTCTGATTTTCCCAGTATTCTTCAGAAAGACTTGAAAGCATTTTGGGAAAGATGAGGATTCTTTAGTGATCTGCCCTGTATACACTGTTGCTACATGGGATTCTTTCAGATGTTAATAGCTTTTTCTCTTCTGCTTCCATTCCTCTTTCCTGTTCAATTGTGCCCCTCTTGTCTCCCTTTCTTTCCGCCCTTTAACTTTTTCCATTCTTCCCTATCCCATGTCTCCATTGATTTTTATTCTTTCAGCTTTGTCACCGAAAAGACCTGGACTTGACAAAAGTAGGCTACCTTGACTCCAACACTAACAGCTGTGCTGACAGACCTTCCCTGATCAACTCAGGTCATTCTGACCTGGCTCCTCATCCCTCGATTGGGCCCACCTCTGACACTGGCTTTCCAAGCAGGAGTGGCGATGGACATCAGACCCTTGTGAGAAACTCGGACCAGGCATTTCGGACAGAGTTTAACCTAATGTATGCCTACTCCCCATTGAACGCTATGCCTCGAGCAGATGGATTATATCGAGGGTCTCCCCTAGTAGGGGATAGGAAGCCTTTACATTTGGATGGGGGATATTGTTCCCCGGCAGAAGGGTTTTCCAGCAGATATGAGCATGGTTTTATGAAAGACCTCTCTCGTGGATCCATGTCACCTGGTAGTGAAAGGGCTTGTGAAGGAGTCCCATCTGCCCCCCAGAACCCACCACAGAGGAAAAAGGTAAGTCTTTCACTTTATATAGAGCTTTTTGAAGAGCATTAACATTCAATAGAAATTTACTAAGTTACTAACCACTGTGTGTTCAGCACTGTTCTCAGTGTGAGGAAAAGAAAGATAATTAAGACATGGTCTCTGCTACGTCCGGCGAAAGACTGTTTTAATACAATTTGATGAATGTTGTAAATAATCATCAAATTTAAATGCCTACCATATACATATTGTACATTTGCTAGGCAGTTCAAAGGATAGAACAGTGAAAAAGAATAATGCTAATTAATTGTATTAGTTAGCACGTCCCATGTTCTAGGCACTGTTAAGCTCTTATGCATTTAATCCTCACAGTAATCCTGTAAGATGGGTAATTTCCCATTTTGCAGATGAGGAAACAAAGGCAAGTTGAATAACTTGTCCATGGTCACACAGCTAGTAAACGGAAGAGCCAGGACACTACCCAGGTCTGTCTGATTCCAGATTGCATGCTCTTACTGCCACCATGCTATATTGCCTCTTAGGTTCTGCCCTGATGAAGCTTATAGCAAGTGAGACTGAGCTTAGCAGATAATTAATTATATTAATAAACGATTAATTACAATGGTGGTGGATGCTCCAAAGGAGTTGTTCAGATGTGGTAGGAACATCTTAACCAGGAAACCGAGCCTAGTCAGATACGTGGTGAGTACATAACAAATGTTATGTACTTAATAACAAAAAGAGGCTCTTGGCCAGTTTGAGGGGTAGTGGAGTGAGGGGTGACAGGTCACTGATTTAGCTGATTTCAAACACTAAGTAGGACTCAATTAGACAACAAATGAGGGTGAGGTTGTTACAGAAGAGGGAGCAGAACAAGTAACTGACACTCCATTGGGTGGGCGGCAGGGATGTGATGTGATTGCAAACAGTTGAATGTTGTCCTGGTGTCAGGGGAAAGGTAGGGAGACTCAAGAGGAGACTTTGTAGAGATGGGCAGAGCCAAGCTGCTTTTTATGTCCGTGGTTTTCAACTAGGGGCATTTGGAAATGCATGGGAGTATTTTGGGTTGGCACAGCAACTTTTATTTATTGGGCAGGACTAGAAATGCTAAATGTTCTATGTGTGTGACAGTCTCACATAATTGCAAAATATCCATAGTATTCTTGGTGAAATGTAGCCTACTGGCTTTTTATACTTGCATTACAATAAAATACATGACCAGAATTTATTATTAACTCCTTTGGATATAGAAAACGCATATACAAAATTGTCTAACTTTGCATTTTTGTTATATTTTAATTTGCACAAAAAATGAGAGCTCTAAGTGGATAGAAGAAGAGGAAACTAGCAAATAATTTGGAATAAGATAGCAGTGGGTTTAGAAGACTTGCATGAACAGCATTGACTGTTAAGAACAGAAATGAAAACAGTCTTTGAATTTCTGGTTTCATTTGTTAATGTACAACAGTGCTTGAAATCCTGATTTATTTCAAAAATATTGTTGAGTGCCTGTATGGGCCAAGTTCTGTGCTGAATGTTAAAGAAAAAAAGCCAAATAAATTAGGTCTTTGGTCTTGTAGAACGTACAGTTTAGTGGGGGAACAAGCAAGACATAATGGGTCGATAGCCAGTGTGAGCACAGTGTACTAAAACAGCACAGAGGAGGTGTGCCAGGTGGGTCAGGGAGAGGGTTCTCTTGTGGCAGTCAGGAAAGAATGAGGTAGATGAACAGCAAGCTGCGAAGAAACTTCCAAGTATGCGTAGGTTTAATAGAGCTGGCTTGCTAAAACAGAAACCAGAAATCATTTCTAGTTTTACGGTAGTTTCCCTATGTGTAAGACAGAATCAGTAATAAATCCCTGGGTGTGTCTTAGAAAATCGAGTACATTTAAGAGCCCTGAAGCAATTGTTATTTCTTTTTTTCTCTCTTAAACAAAACAAAACAAAAACTGTAAGGATTCCTAGGGCCTAAGGAAGAGCTATCAGAATCACCTGGGAGGCTTTTTTTTTTAAACTACTTGAGCTCCCAACTCTTCACCCTCCCTTTTCTAGGTGCTCACCATTGTTGCAGATAACTGATAGCACATTTCTGTTACTGGGGTAACTGTGACCTCACAGGTTTCTCTGAAGGCAGAAAAAAGGTTGAATTCTACTGGTGAACAAAGATGTCATCTCCTAGTGTCTTGTCTTACCAATTTCTGACTGATTTAAATATGTAGCTCTGCTCAGATCTAACACCTGAAAAAAGTTACAAGTGTTGTTTACTTTGTTTACATGGCTCACTAGTGGTTTACTAAGGTCCCATCTTCTTTCCCCATTGCTGCTGATCCACTAACAATGTCTAGCGAGAGTCCTGTTTCTTACTTCCTTCCTAGGTATCCCTGCTGGAGTACCGTAAACGGAAACAAGAAGCCAAGGAGAATTCTGCTGGTGGGGGAGGTGACTCTGCACAGTGCAAAAGCAAGTCTGCAGGAGCTGAGCAAGGCAGCAGTAACTCACTTTCTGACACTGGTGCCCATGGTGTGCAGGGATCCTCAACCCGAACCCCATCTTCTCCTCACAAAAAATTTTCCCCATCGCATTCCTCTATGTCCCATTTGGAGGCGGTAAGCCCATCCGATTCCAGAGGCACTTCATCTCACTGCAGACCTCAAGAGAATATCAGCAGTAGGTGGTAAGTTGATGTTTGATGCTTTAATCATTAAATGGATCTTTCCCAGTTTTACCTAAAATCTATGGGAACACTTATCTGAGAAAGCCAGCCAAAGTGCAGTGCCATCTAACTGATTTAATAGTATCAGCCACAACCTCCCAGCCTTACAGAAGCAAAGAATTGCCACCAAGTCTGTGGAACACCAATTTGGACTGCATACAGTTATGGACACAGATGAGCATTAGTATCTGTTGGGCAGTAATATTGCTTTTTCTATTTTCTCATTTTATATGAAAGGTAAGTCAGAAGTTGAGCTCAATTTCACTTAAATTACCAACAGAAGTCTCAAGTCACACAGCTAGTATATACAGAGAGACATGACATTCTGAAAGGACTTGTCTGGTTTAGGGGAAACCACAAATAAATAATACTAGTGGCAAGTACTCAATATGAAATGAGTGAAATAGAGAATAAAGCAGTTCAGTGACTTGAACTGAAGAAATGAAGGCTGCAAAAGAAGGCACATGGCTCAAATGAATAATGTTTATTAACCTGTGAAATATTTCTTAAACTACTATGTGCCAGGCAATGACTTCACAGAGGAAAATTATTAGCATTTCAGAAAGGAGATTAAAAGAAGTAACATCCTTAAATTTACTTTTTCCTTGATTGATTTTTTTTTATGTTTTTTTCTTCAGTGCCTGACATAGTTTGGCGCAGAGAAAATACCTTATTTTAAATTGATCCTGAGGAAAATGATGTTTAAAAGGATGTTTTTAAGAGGCTGTGTTGTACAACCTTTGTCAGAGCTTCAGTTGTTCCAGACTCTAAAGTCCTGTGGCATAAACTTGCACCTGGTTGCCTTCACAGGATGGTTCCCACTTCAGTAGAACGACTCCGAGAAGGAGGGAGCATCCCCAAAGTCCTCCGAAGCAGTGTGAGGGTGGCCCAAAAAGGAGAGCCTTCTCCCACATGGGAGAGTAACATCACAGAGAAAGACTCAGGTGAGCCTGTGGCTTTCTGCCAAACAAGTTCAGGGACACACGAGCCAGGCTCCACACAGTTCATACCAAATGTTAGGCTGAGGTGAGTCGGCTGTTTCTGTAGTTGGGCTCCACTGTGTACAAGGTTCCGTCTCATTCTTGTCTCTAGTCTTTTGGAATACAGCATTGTTAAGATCTAGTATTGCTTGCTCTCTGTCTGCTCTTTTTTCCCAAGGGATGCTTTTTTGTAACACATCTCTCTAAAGGCCTGGAAATCTACCTTGATGAATGATGAAGAGAAAGGAGAAGATAAGAATCAGATCAGACATTTAAGACATAGCCCATAATTAACCACTCCTTTTGCCCTTCTGGCATGCTGCACTCATCTGATTTGTCAGGAAGAGAGCAGCGTGGGTTAGTGATTTCATTGGTGATTTGAATGAACAATGGCTATTTCTCACTTATTCTAAGAAGCCAAGTTGGTTTTGTATTAACCTTCCAGACCCTGCAGATGGAGAAGGCCCGGAGACACTGAGCTCAGCACTCTCTAAAGGAGCAACCGTTTACAGCCCTTCCAGATACAGCTACCAGGTGAGACGAGAAATTGCTCATCTCTGAGCATAGGAGTATGTTCTGGATTCCAAATGTTTGTGATCCTGGCCATCTTTTGCAGTTGAGATGTCATCTTTGCATATAATTTCAGCAGCCTTGGAAATAAGTCATCTGCTTACCTTCAAGTAATAAATCATGGCAGAAAAATAAAGTGACCAGAGATAGCCATTTTGCCATCTTTAATGTCCTAAAAAGAATGAATGGTTAGGAAGATGAAGAAAAAATAGAGTATTTTAAATATTCACAAACTTAAAGAGCTTAAGTAGGGACTTTTTCACTTCTTTATGCTTTTCTTCCCAACTCTTTCTAGCTCCTGCAGTGTGATAGTCCACGGACAGAATCACAAAGCCTCCTTCAACAAAGTTCCTCCCCCTTTCGAGGACATCCCACCCAGTCTCCAGGATACAGTTATCGAACTACTGCACTGAGATCTGGAAACGCCCCCTCTCATGGTTCTTCAGAATCTTCCCTCTCTTCTACATCCTATTCCAGCCCTGCCCACCCTGTGTCCACAGACTCGTTGGCCCAGTTTACGGGGACACCAGGGTATTATAGCAGCCAGCCACATTCTGGAAATAGCACGGGCAGCAATCTTTCAAGGAGGAGCTGCCCTTCTAGTGCTGCTAGCCCTACCCCACAGGGCCCCTCAGACTCACCGACCTCAGACTCGGTTTCCCAGTCCAGCACAGGAACTCTGAGTTCCACCTCCTTTCCTCAGAACTCTAGGTCGTCGTTGCCATCAGACTTACGGACTATCAGTCTGCCCAGTGCTGGGCAGTCCACTGCCTACCAGGCCTCCAGGGTATCTGCGGTTTCCAATTCACAGCACTACCCACACCGCGGGAGTGGGGGTGTGCACCAGTACCGACTCCAGCCGCTGCAAGGGTCAGGAGTCAAGACTCAGACAGGACTTTCCTAGGGCTTCTGGATTTGGGCAAACAGAACTGAATGAGCCCATAGCTGCTTCCTTCCAGCTGCCTCTGGAACCTAGGCCGAGCAGATTGCTGGGGAAGGGGGTACAAGGTGCCAGAGGATTGGGTCTGGTCGACAAGAAACAAGACTTGTGCTCGCGACTGGCTCTGGCCTTGGAGAAAGATGTAAATCTTGTCTGAAGCAGAGACTATAAAGAAGTTTCTCCCTGCTGTTAAGGGTACATTGTTGACAAGCAAACGGTGTTTCGGTTAGTGACGGTTCTAAGTGCAATGAGTTGTGTTGAAGCCTCCATCTCCCATCCTTGCCTGTAACCTGTAGTCACTTGTGCAGTGAGGACATCTTTTTAAATCCAAAAAAAAAGTTTTCAAGGAAAAAAAAAAGGAAAAAAAAACATGAAAAGAGCCAATCTCAAAGCCCAAGCCATCTGAGTAGTGTTAGGGGTTTATGCACTTAAGAAAAAAGGTAGGTATGGTATGTAAATGTTCACCTTAAGATAACCATTCCGAAAACATCCAGCCAAGATGTGTCCACCAAGAATGCTCCCTACCTTTGTCTTAAAATCAAGAAATAGGCAGGGATAGTGAAGCTTGGAATGTGTTCTGACTGAGGAGTGCCTGGCTCTCTGAAGAAGAGCTTGTGATCAACTCTAGATTATTCAGGAGCAGATTATCCTAGTGGATTGTCTGGGCCCCCAGCTGTTACCATCCCTCTCCCCCTCCCCAAGCTATTTCACAGCTCAATAACCCACGAAGTAAGTAGGCAAAGAAAAGAGAAATGATAAGTGAGATGGGCCAATTGCATTGCTATTTATCAGCTCTTGGCAATAAATTTAATTAGGATGGATCCCAAGTGGTTTGGGAATTCTTTGAATTGTATTTTTTCTACTCCCAATTAATCAGGAGTTGACGATCCCATGAATAGGACCGCCTCCATGATTGGGGAGCATGCACTCGTGACTGCAGGGTAGGAATGGAAAGATGTGTGTGGAATGGCACCGACAGGACTGTGATTGTGTGTGGGCATGTCCCACATTTCTTTGGGGGGTGCTTATTTGAGAGTGGCACAGGTGAGAGAGTTATAAAGCCACCCACACACCTACTGTTCTGGATGAGAGACAAGAGCAGACTGGCTTCTCCCCATCAGTGCATTGTGCCTGTTGTACACCCCTGGAGGAGCCCTGGAGCCAGCCCAGGTGGGGTACACAATCTTTTTAAATTCCATACGGTTGCCAGCTTATTTCTTTCACTTGTTTACTGTAATATCCGGCGTGTTTTTATTTATCTAATTTTGTATTCAGTTATAACCATGGTAGGGGTAGCAGATCTATGACAGGTGTAATCCCTGGTGCTGCAGTGGACCTTACTTCTTTTCTTTTGGACAAGATAATACTGTGAGTCTCCTCCCTTCCCTTCAGTTTTTTTTTCTCCTTTTTTCCCCCTAGCCTCTTGCATCCTCTTCCTTCTACCCTCTACTACAACTATCATATGCACAGTCTTCTCTCTTTGTGTGTGACTGTTACAGATTTTCACTTTTTCAAAATTTAAATCAGGTGTTTGCTCAAATGAGGGGAGATTTTTTTTTTTTTAGTGCTGAGACCTCAGCAGAATACTTTTCTTTTTGTTGTTTCCCCCACAAACCCATCAGTCTGGGAGAGCGTTGGGAGTGGAAATCATGTTGCCTGGGATGCTGGTTTCTTTGTATATTATATAAAACGTATGTAAATGTCTCTCCATTTGGGCTGGGGTTTGCATTCTTCCCTTGGCTGTTAACCAAGGGGAGAGGCCAGCGGGCAGGCGGCCCTCACCCTGCCTGGCACGTGCAGAGACCCCAGCCACTCTGTGTGGGCAGGGTGCTGTCAAGACCAGACCTCGGGGGGGTGGGGAGGGGGGAATGGGAGGGGGTGGGGGGAACTCTTGGAAGGGAAGAAGTATCACTTCTTTCTCAAGTGGAGTGTTTACACCTTGCTGTAACATTTGAACTTTCACAAGAGATGTAATAATTTTGATAATAAAATTCTTAACCATAATAATCATAACGTTGAGAACTTCTTTGTCTATTTCTGTGACCTTGCCTTGCCTGGTTTTCATAACTCCATTTCCTTACCTGTAGAGAGCAAGGTGGACCCACATTTAGGAGGGTGTGCTTTTGGTGGAGTTGTTTTGCCATAATGGGGCAAGGAATGTGAGCTTATCTTCCTTTAGCCTTTTATGATTAGGGCTGGTCTGCAGCAGTGGAACTGAACATTGCACTTGAACCAGACTGGAGTTCCTGACCTTGGCCTCATTCATTCAGCAACTATTTATTGGCCTTTTTCTTTCTCATTCTAAAACAAGTCCAGGCATTGTTTTTTGTGGTAAGTTTATACTGATTAAAATGGGGCATGGGCATTGGCAGAAAAGCTCTCTGCTCTCGTGGAGCTTATATTCCAAAGCGGGGTGAGAACTAAACCAATCCATAATTTCAAATAGTTATTACCATGTTTTGTTTCATAGTAGATATGTACCTAGGGAGGTTGAAGAGGCCACTCTAGATTGGTTGATCAGGGAACGTCCATGAGGAGTTGGCGTTTAAGCTGAGACCTCAGTGATAGGTAGTCATGGGACTATATGAATAAAGATCCTTGCTGGGGAGTTACAGCAGCAGGTGTAAAGCTTCTGAGGAAGGAAAGACTTGGTTAAGATATAGTGAATGACCAGAGTGGGGAAAGAGAGCAGATACCCAGGAAGATAGGAGTTGGATCATACAGAGCAGGGGTCAGCAAACTTTGTGAAGGGCCAGATGAGAAATATTTAGGCTCTGCAACTATTTAACTCTGCCATTGCAGTACAAAAACAGCTGTAAGCTGTATATGGCTGTACTCCAGTAAAACTATATTTACAAAAATGCAGCGAATCAGATTTGGCCTGCAAGCTGTAATTGCTGGTCCCTGATATAGAGCATGTGGGTTTAAAGAATCTGGATTGTAAATGCAGTGGGAAAGTCACTGCAAGGTTTTAAGCAGAGCAGTCACATGGTCTAATTTATGGTTTGTTGGTTAGTTTTTTTAAATTGCTCTGTTTTGATCCTGTTGGAGGAGAGAGAAATAGGCACCAGGAAACCAGTTTGGAAGCTATAGCAGTTATTCCAGCGATCAGCAATACAATGATGGCTTCTACTAAGAAGGTAATATCAGGGATAAGGAGAAATACTTGGAATCAGAGTATGTTTTACAAGTAAACAGCAGTGCTTGCTGATGGATTAGTGTGGCAGCATTTTGTTCTAACATTAGACAAGTATTTACTGAGATCTGAGACTACATTTTGCTAAGCACATAAGGGATTCAAAGATGAAAAAAATGGTATCCATTTTGTTAAGTAGCTTAGGAAATAACCAGCTGGAGACATAATAAAAACAACTGTCTTTTTAGAAAACTTTTCCAAAATGCCTATAGGAATACCTAGATAACCTTCCATCAGCCTAAACTAAATTCTACCTGAGGTAAGAAGAGAATAGGTTGCATAGTCTTCTTTAAAAAGCATTTCCATATTACAGTTTCTTACTTGGTCTCATAATTCTGTGGTGAAAGCAAGTCAGATGCTAGGATTTAAAGATGAGAAACTGAGGCCTAGTGCAATATTCCATCTGTACCACAGGGCTTCTGATTATGAATAAGCCCATCTAATTTTTGCCAGAATTGGAAGGTTATATTCCATCATTGTTTACTAAACACTGTGTAGTGGACTATGGATAAAGTGCTAGTGATATGAAGGTGATTAGGACAGCCAGCTACCAACTAGGAATCAGTAGTCTATTTGTTATAGTTATCAAATACCTACTTTATTTCTGGGTACTTTGATATGGTATAAATGTAAGAAGCTGAACAGTATTAAAGAAGTAAACTAGTACAAAGTGCACCTTATATAAGACTTTACGGTTTACCAAACTTCCATTTAATGTCATCAGCTATCCCGTTCACACTTAACATATATTATTCTCATTTTTATAATTTTCAAATGAATTTCAGAGAATATAACTTAGGTCTAAGATTTCTGTCTGCTAAATGGCAGACCCAAACCAACAGTCTTGGAAATTTTGCAGTTTAGGAAATGAGAGACAGCTAGAGATGCTGTGAAACTATGAGTAGAAATCATTTAACTAGCTGAAAAAATAGTATATCACTCCCTTTCGTACCTTAAAAATAACACTCTGAACCAATATTACTCCAATAAACTTAATTTAAAAAAAAAACAACACTCTGGTCTTTTGGGCCCTCAGGCATTAGTTTGATGGTCCAGGGTTCTCTGTTCAGCATTTTTCCCCTGTAGGGGAAAAAATGCACAATTGTCCACATGAAGTTAGGCCACTTGCTTTGAAACAACACTATCAATTTACTAGCCAGAGCTCATCAGCCTCCATAATCTATGAGGCTCAGAAAGATAAAGGAGTTTGCCAGGGTTCTTATTATACCTTGTGCTAAAGATTGCTAAGGGAAATAGCTGAAAGAAAAGCATAGTTATGGAAGGAGATGGTGTTCCCCTATATTTTTTACCCGCTTCTACGTTAAAAGCTTACCCAACTGAGATTCTGAGATAATAATTTTGAATATTTCTCAAATCCCCCCATAAAAGCACACACAAGAGTCATGATAGCAAAACAAAACCTTGGGCAACGTTACAGGAAAACTACAGTATTCCCATGAGCCCTAAAACAAAAGGTGGTTAGAAATAAACCACCATTAGTCACAAGACTTGCATGGTATCACCTTTTCCAGAGGGAGCAATGGAGCATCTGATCTTAGAACATGAAACAACAAATATTCATTTGCAAGTTCAGCAAGCCAATTTGAGAACAGCTAAAACTGGGTAAGGTTTGCAATGAGTAAAATGGACACATGGTTAGGTCAAGGGTCTAGAGCCTTCTGGGCTCAAAAAAAATCTTAGCAGCAAAGCCCCCAGGATACAGCTCCTCTTTGAAAAGATACTCCTAATGGAATCCAAATTGAGCAAGACAGTCAAAATAGAGATGGATGTAAGGGCAGGGGGGGGTTCACATTAAAGTATTTGTGAATAAGTGAAACTAGGATTGTCCCTTTAAATCCAGGGAAACAATTAGACTTAAATGTGTAAGCATCTTCTGTGCTGAATTTAAACAGCTATTGTTTGTACGGTCCATATTTTAATATTTTACATAAAAAGAAGTACTGTAGAACCTTGAAACTAGAAAAACTCAAATCATGTCTCAAAATTACAGAAAAACTTCTATAAAAATGGAAAGGATCGAAACCACATGTCAAAGGAGCAGAATAATATCACCACAGACAATAAAAGCTTGCAAAAAAGACATGCAGATAAATATAAAGTGACATCTCCAGAAAGTAAGAATAGAAGGGAGCTTCCTCAACTTAATAAAGAATAGCTACAAGAAACCTATAGCTAACATTATACTTAGTGGAGAGAGACTGGAAGCTTTGACACTAAAATCAGAAACAAGGCATGGATATTGACTCACCATTCTTTTACAACACTGTACTGGAAGTCCTAGCTAATGCAATAGGATAAAAAAAGGAAATAAGTATGCATATTGGGAAGGAAGAAATAAGACTATTCACAGATAACATTTCTTGTAGAAAATCCAAAAGAACTGACAAAAAAAATTTAAAAACTTGCTGAACTAATCATAGCAGGTTGCAGGATACAAGGTTAATATACAAATGTCAATCACTTTCCTATATACTAACAACAAACAATTGGAATTTAAAAATTAAAACTAATATTTACATTAGCACTCGAATAACAAAATTACCTCAAGACCTATGTAGAAGAAAACTACAGATAATCCGTGGTCATGTATAGGAAGAGTCAATATCAGGATGTCAGTTTTTAACTTAATCTATAGATTTATAACCCAATGAAAATCTCAGCAAGTTATTTTGTGGTTATCAACAAACTGATTCTAAAGTTTACGTGGAGAGGCAAAAGACGCAGAATAGCTGACGTGATACTGACAACAAAGTCAGAAGACTAAATACTACCTGACGTCAAGACTTAATATAAAGCTACAGTAATCAGGGCAATGTGGTTGGTATTGGAGTAAGAATAGACAAATAGGTCAATGGAACAGGATAGAGTGCCCAGAAATAGACCTACAAAACATAGTCAACCGATATTTGAAAAATGAGTAAAGATAATAAAATGGAGAAAAGATAGTCCTTTCAACAGATGGTGCTGGAACAAATTGGACATCCACACAAAAAAATGAATCTAGATACATGTTGCACCTTTCACAAAATTTAACTTTAAATGGATCAAAGACCTAATGTAAAACGCAAAACTACTGAACAGCTAAGAGATAGGAGAAAATCTAGAAAACCTTGTGTTTGGCAATGACTTTAGATACAACACCACAGCCACCATCTATGAAAGAAATAATTGGTAAGTTAGACTTGATTAAAATTAACTTCTGCTCTGTAAAAGAGACTATCAAGAGAATAAGAAGACAGACCACAGACTGGAGGAAAATACTTGCAAAAAACATCAGATAAAGGACTGTTATCCAAAATATACCGAGCTCTCTTAAAACTCAGCAATAGGAATACAAAGTAATATACAGGTTGAATGCAATGCCTACCAAAAATCTTATGTCATTTTTTACAGAAATTGAACAAACAATCCCAAAATTTGTAGGGACCCACAAAAGACCCTGAAGAACCAAAGCAATCTTTAAAAGGACAAAGCTGGAGGCACCACACTTGCTGATTTCAAACTATATTATGAAGTTATACTAAAACAATATGGTATTGGCTTAAAATCAGACACATAGCTCAATAGAATAGAGCCCAGAAATAAACCCATGCACATAAGGTCAATTTTTGACAAAGATTCTAAGAGTATACAATGGGGAAAGGGCAGTTTCTTCAATATGTAATATAGGGAAAACTGGACCACTGTCTAACATACACAACAAGTAATTCAAAATGGATTAAAGACTTAAATGTAAGACCTGAAACCATAAAACTCCTAGAAGAAAACTTCAGTGGTAAGCTCCATGACATAGGTCTTGGTGACGATTTTTTTAATTTGACACCAAAAACATAGGCAACAAAAGCAAAAATAAACGAGCGAGACTACATCAAACTAAAAAAAGCTTCTGCACAGCAAAGGAAACCAACAAAATGAAAAGGCAACCTACATAGTGGGAGAAAATATTTGCAAATCATATCTGGTAAAGGCTTAATGCACAACTCACAACTCAGTAGCAAAAAAATCGAATTAAAAAATGGGCAGCGAATATGAAAAGACATTTTTCCAAACAACACATACAGATGGTCAACATGTACATGAAAGGGTGCTCAGCATCACTAATCATCAGGGAAATCAAGTCAAAACCACAATGAGTTTTCCTTTCCCTTTTTTTAAATTGGTTTTTTTTTTAAAAAAAAAGGTGATAACTATTGTTGGGGATGTTGTTGTTAGGGGGGCCTTCTTCTGTTTTTTTTTTTTTGATGGGAATGTAAATTGGTGTAGCCACTATGGAAAACAGTATGGAGGTTCCTCAAAAAATTAAAAATGAAACTACCATATGACCCAGCATTCCATTTCTGGGCGTTTATCCAAAGGAAATGAAAACACTAACTCAAAAACATATCTGCACCCCCATGTTCATAGCAGCATTATTTATAGTAGCCAATATGGAAACAACCTAAGTGGTAACATGCTGTACAAGCTCATAGCCTAGGAGCAAAAAGGCTGTACCATATAGCCTAGGTATATATGACACTATCCCACCTAGGTTTGTGTAAACACTCTATGATGTTTGCGCAAAGATAAATGCTTAATGATTCATTTCTCAGAATGTATCCCTGTCATTAACTGGCACATAACTAGATGACATTCTAGAAAATGCAAAACTACTGGGACAGTAAAAAGATCAGTGGTTGCCATTGGTTGAGGGGAGAGAGAAAAAATGAATGGGCAGAGCACAGAATTTTTAGGATGGTAAAACTTTTGTATGATACTATAATGGTAAATACATGGCATTATGCATCTGTCCAAACCCACAGAATGTACAATGCCAAGAGTGAACTCTAATGAAAACTATGGATTTTTGGTGAAAATGATGTATCAATTCATCATCCATCAATTGTAACAAATGTACCACTTCGTTGGGGAATAATTGATAATATGGGAGACTAAGCATGCGTGAGGCAGGGCGACTGGGAAATCTCTTTGCACTTCCTACTCAATTTTGCTATGAACCTAAAAGTGCTCTAAAAAATGGTCTTTTTTAAAAAAAGTGACAAATAAAAGACAGGCAAAAAGAAAAAGACACAGCATGTGTATACAACACACACAAAAAGCAAGAGAACAGAACAAGTATCAAAAGTTAACAATTCAAGAAAACTTTCTCAAAATATTTTAAACTACGGGTTGAGAAACCATATTGCATACCTAGCAAATTCAACTTATAATGACCAATATCATTCTTAGTAAAATTGGGGTTTACAGAAAAGGAAAAAAATCTTGGATACCCAGACCCTCCCCCGCCAAAAAAAAAAAAAATTACCTATATGGAAAAAAAAATTAAGTATTGACAGTAACACTTTATGGCAAAGGAAAATGGAATAATAGTTTTAAAATATTCAGAGACTATGATAGACAAACCTCCATCCTGTCTATTGGCCTTTGCTGAAATTTGGTTCTCTTTAGACCACCACCTCCTTTGCAGCCCTTTTAAGTGCAGGCTGCTCCTTTCACATCCTGTTGCATAGAGGTTCTTTCTAACCCAGTGTTTCCAGACAAATAAATCTTGCCCCCCAGATAAAATTTCCTGCTCTGCTTGAGGAATAATAATAATACCTCATTATTGCATTTTTAGCCCTCTTTCTGTCATTTTTTAACCTTTCAATTACTCTCTTTGATTGTTTGATTCTTGGACAAACTTGGCTCCTCTTCTCCCCAGTTTCCGCTATTATCCTCATTATTTAAGTGGACATCCTAATCAGGATCTTTGAATCTCAAAGTCTTTAAGAATTACCCAGAATATTCAGATCACTCAGTTTTCTAACCACAATCTCCTTTCCTTCCAGCTCTTTCGTATAAACTCGAGACCCTAAGTCCCTTAGTTCCTCATTTTCTCCATCAACCCGCCCCATTACAGGCTCTCCTTTTTCAATACCCAGCCTAGATCTCATGGTGGATCTCTGAAACACTCTTGGGACACTCAGCTTACCTTGCACCTACCTCCGAATCTACTGCCGACCTTCTCTGTGCCTGTTCTCCTATCTGTTGGTGCCATCATAAATTCATGGTCATCCATTGATCCTTTTCTTTAATTCTTTGACAGCTTTAGCAACTGTTCCAAACTTTCACTATTCTCAAACCCCCTGCCCATTGCTCTTTCTCTGAGTAGACAATCTTGCCTCTTGCTTCGCCAAGAAAAAGGATGCCATCAAGCAAGGGATCCCTAAACCTTGTACTTCCCTCTACTCCAAAAAAAAGAGACTTCCTCTCCTTTTCCATTAGTCATCTTTATCTTTAAACTCTTTCTGGCCATGACCTCTGAACATTCAGAACTCTTCCATATTTAAAGAAAGAGATTCCACAGTCTTCTCTAGATCATTTTTATTATTTTAGATCACTTCTTATCCACACTTCTCCAAAAGGTGATCCTCAGTCACCTCCCATTCTCTCCCTGAACAGACATCAATTTCCCTCTCCTCGCACTCCTCTGAACATGCTCTTGCCAAATTCAACAGTGGACTCATTGTTCCCAAATCCGGTGGACCCATTCAGTTCCTAATTCTGGACCCCTCTGGTCCATCTGACCAGTTGACCTTCCCCTCGAACTCTCAAGCCTTGGTTCCCATGACACCACATTCTCACAGTCCTCATGGCTCTTTCATTGTCCTCCCCTGGACATACATTCCTCTGACCTTTGTATGATGGTATTTTTCAGCATTCCTGAGCCCCATGATCTTTTCACATTATACAGTCACTCTGAGCAAGTTCATCTGTGCTTCACATTTTAACCATTACCTTATGCTCATATTTCTTTCTCTTGAGATCCCAAACCACATAAGTCAACTGACTACTGGACAACTCCACCAGGATGCCCTACATGCATCTTAAAACTTATCACACCTCAAACTTAAAACGGATCATCTTGCTCCCCTGCTATACTGGAAAATTTTCTCCCCGAGCAAAAGCCAAAAAATCGGTTATTTTTAATATCCACAAAATCGGTTACCAAATGTCCTCAATTCTACTTCCTAAATATCACATTTCTTACTTCTTTCAGACCCACTGCCACCACCTTGCTTCAGACCAGACTTCTGATTTCCCTTTCATTAAAATTGTCTCCCTGTAATTCAGCTCCCTAACACTGCAAGCAGTTATTTTTCTGCAATGCAAATCTAAATTGTGTCCCTTTCCTGCTTAAAATCCGTATTTCCCCATTGCTCTCATGTCCCTGTACACGGCCTCTGAGCTTTGTCATCATCTGGCCTTTGCCTGTCTCTCCAGACTAATCTCTGACCCTCCCTGCCTCACACTTGACAGTTCAGCATAGTTCTCTGCACCAATCATTCTATTTCTTACCTCAATCTCTTTCCTCAAGCGGCCTTTTCTCTCTCTTGAGTGGCTTTCCTGACCCATGCCTGCCTTATTCCTATTGATCCTACAGTGAACCCTTCCCCTATTCTACCCACCCCACCAAAAGTCATATAAAGTGTCCTTACCCAGGGCACCCACAATACCCTGCACCTTGCAAACTTTACATTTTTCCATGTCATCTCCCCTACCAGACTGACAGTCAAATCAAGGGTCTCTGTTTCTGTTCCTTAAATGCTTAGTCCATACTGAGTGCTAAAGATGTGTTGAATACTCAATTCCCAAGTGCCAAAATTGTAATCAACATAGCTGCCCTATGGGGCAGGTTACAATGTGCCAGACATCATGAAGCAAGTCACATCCATCCCTCATTGTTCCTTAAACTTCTCTGAGATCGCTATCGTCATCCCCATTTATTCAATGGGGATTTAGAGAGGTGAAGGGGTTTGTCCAAGGCCACACAGGCAGGAAAGGATGGAGCCTTGTTTGCTCTAGTCGGAGTCCTAAGTCCAAAGTCATACTTATGCAATCAGGAGCGTGTAGAGACTGCCAGCTCTTCTCCCTTCCACTCCATCTATTCTCCCTTTTCTCCTTGGTCACAGAACCTGTTTTATTTGGGGGTGGTAATGCGCCCAGTTCACAGACTACATTTCAGCTAGGTGTGCTGTTGAAGTCAGTCCTATGGGATTTCCAGAAGTCTCCCTAAAATGAAATGTGGACCATGTGACTAGAGGCCCAGCAGCCACCTTGGCCCATGAGGTATCCCTGAGGATGGAAGCCAGGATTGAAAAATGGCACTGCAGAAAGAGGAGCCTAGGTCCTGATGACACTGTGGGCCAGACTGGTCATGATCTGGCTACCTCCAGACTTCATGTGATGGGCAAATAAACTACCTGTTACATTTCAGTAGTAGAGCTCTGTTAATATGCAACCAAACCTGGTACAGAGAGTCAGGTTGAATTTCACCTCCTCTTGATCCCCTGGGGGCCAACTCAGAGAAGAAGCCAGCATGGGTGATATAAAGTGTTTCTTTATTTGAACATTATTCCACCTGCACTGAAGCTCAAATCCAGCAGCAGCATAAGGGGTCAGGACCGAAATAAGTGTTACCAAATTGGACAATGAACGGCGAGGACACATTCAGACAAAACTTACTAATGAGGTGTAGACAACAAGCTATCCTAACGACACAGCACAGGCCCTCTGAGGTCTGCTGGTCAGAGCTCTGGGGAGGACTGGCTCCTGTGTTCCCTTCTCGGGAAACTCCAGTCCCACCCCCCACAAAGGCTAGCCCTGAGCCAGGCAGAAGCCTGTGGAGGTTTCTTGTGCTGGGAATATCCCAGCTTCTCCAAAGAGAGGGTCTCACTTTCTTAGTTCACACTGGAAGCTGGAGAAGGAGGATTCTCCTGGGCCCAAGCAGGAATCTCAAAAGAAGGCCAAGGAATTCTTCCCCACAGCCTTGTCTGTAAGCTCCCAATCTCTTGGCTATTCCAGGCATGAAAAAGATCTTGATCCTACCCACGGTCCTCACTCCCTCAGGAAACCAATGTTTTCCTCCATGGGTACTGGTCCCCAGAGAGGAAAGTGTTCACATCCCGGGGACACAGAAGGACTTGACCATGTCTAGTTCTCTGAATCACATCTAGGTTGTGGCTGCTTTGACCTATCCTGAATGAGTCCCCAGACCAGGACAGAGAAAATGGGAGTGTCTGACAGCTCTTCTGCAGTCACAATCAGGGGAGGAGCACCTTGGCTTCTTTCAAGGATGAAGAGTCAGTGGGACATCTCCTCTGCTTCCATCTCCCCCGACCCCAGGCTAAAGCCCACCTGGGGAAAGGGCAAACCACCGCCCCACCCCCACTCCCCGCCCCCGGCCATGATGGTTTCTTTGCCCCAGGAGCCATGTGGGCCACGGGTGTGGCCATACTTGGGCCTCCCATGGGACAGCTGGCTGAAGTTTGTTACTTGCTCTGCTCCAACCTCTGCTGAAGCCCCAGGGACAAAGCTGCTTTGGTCCCCAGTCCAACTTCTTTCCCTTCCTTGTGTGACCCTGGTGCCCCTTCAGCCCACCCAACCCTGCTTTCCTAACCCCAGATGCCTCGTCAGGGCAGCATCTGGCTGAGTGGATAATGGTGACATGGAAACATTGTCAGACCACCCCAAAGGGAATTAACCTCTTTCTTCTCTACCACTAAACCACTCAGTGGTGCTACCACTCAGCAACCATCTGGAATGTGACCCTGATGTGAAGACCCCACCCCTTGGCCGCCTGGAACCCCGGCCTCAGCCTCTTAGGGAGTAGTTTTTAACTTCTCCACAAGGCACAGGGGTCTGGTGAGCCCTTGGGTGGTGGGTCATCTGGGGGGACCGAGCTCTTTCCTCGCACAGCGCATACAGGAGCTGTTCCCCTATTCTTCAGCATTCTGTCTCCTTCATCCTCCTCTTCTACCTTCCCTTCATTTCCCCCTGCATCCCAGTCTGGTTTCCCACAACTCGGCTCTCCATCTGCCTCCTTCCCTCTCTCTATTCCTTCTTCCATCTTTTAAGCCCCACCCCCACCCCATATCCCAGGTTCTCTGCCCTCGCTGCCCCCCGCCCCCCCGTTCACTCTCATCCTCTTTCTCCATTTCCGGATCCCCCTCTTCCTTGCTGTCTCTCTACCTCTTTGTCTCCCTCTCTCCTCCCTTGTCTCTTATTTTCTTTTTTCCTACATCTGTCTTCTCTCCATTTCTAATCACTCGCTCCTGGCCCTCCCCCTGCAACCTTCCAACACTGGGCTTTGGTTTGGATCTGCCCCCACCCTCTCCCTCCCATGAGGCTCCCCTCACTCTCCCATTCCACCTGGGACCCTGGTGTCCAGCCCCATCCACAGGCATCCTGCTGGGGAAGGTGCCAACAGGCAATAGCAGTGCAGTGTGGGGCTTGGTGGGAGAAGAGAGGGGAACACAGTGCTGGGCAGAGCACAGGGGGAAGGTGTTTGCCCAGGAGGAAAGAGGAAGAGGGTGGGGGGTCAGGACTTGGGAAGTTCCAGGTTTCAGGAATCCTACCAGGACCCAGCATCCCATTTCAGTTATGGTCCCGATGGGGGACTCAGGCAGAGGATTTCTAGGGTCTGTCTTGGGAACCCTCCCTCTCAGGTCCAAGTCCGATGGAAATGAACACAAGGTTGGCAAATACATGGCACTCGCTGCTTTTCTCCCCTTCTTTGGCTGAGGCCAACATAATGAAATGGTGGGGCCTCACTCCTCCACAGTGGGCCAGGCAGCCAGGACCTGCAGACAGAGCAGACACACCGAAGGAAGCCCACCTGCCACCTGAACTAGGGCCTGAAAGGGGCTGCCCGCACCCCAGGCCAGATGGCTCTACTGCCAGGTCCATGTGGCAGCGAGGGGAGTCCAGAAACACCTGGAGTCTCCCTTATTTGCTCCCTGCCAAATGGGAAAGAGATGCTCCCCATAGTGGGTGGAGAGGGGGAGAGACTTCTCGTCTGCCCCACCATACTCACACACACACATACACACACACACACACACGCTCACACACGCTCAACACACGCGCACACTCTCATGCCTCGGCTTCAAGCACTGCCCATTGGGCCGCAGACCCTGGGCATATCACAAGGCGAGAGGTGGGCAAGAAGGAGGAAGAGGTGGGGACAGGGTTACAAGGCCTGGGGATGGGGACAGGGGGTACCCTGTTCAGAGGTGACCTGCAAGTTCAAGTTATGCAGAAAAGTATCAAAGAGGCAAGACAGTCTCTGCCCTTGGCAGATGTCCAGGGTCAGGCAGCATGAGGAGCAGAGGGGTGATGTATCCCCTAATTCCCCACTCTGAAGCCCCCTCCCCAACCTCCAACCCTGACAACAGGGCCAAGGAGTCCGTGCTGTACAAAACAGGCTGGGGTCAAGGGTCCAGTCAGAGTCGAGATGTCTCGGCAGAGAGGCCAGGCCAGCCCCAGGCAGAGCCGCTCCCAGCCCCAGCTGCCCAGAGCCTGTCTGTCTTTTCTCAGACTCTGGTCTGGACAGGGCCCCAGTCAGCAGTTGACAGGGAAACCCTGTGCTTTCTCCCTCAGTGCGGCTCAGACTCCTTTGGGTGAGCTGGGAGCAGGCTAGAGTGATGGCAGAGCAGCCCTGGGGAGGCTGGTGGTGCCTGGAGCTCTGCGAAGATGTGATGGAACCATCACCAGCAAAAAAAAAAAAAGTAAAGAGTTTGGTCGCCCTGGGACAGTTTGCTGAATAAGTTTCTGCAGGAGGCAGGGACCAGAGGAGGCAAGGATACAGCCAGGCAGCAGCCCCCAGACTGAGGGAGCCTGAGGAATCAAAATCACAGTGCCTTCTTCTCCTGGAGACTCTGCAGGTCCCCCAGGCCAGGATGGAAAGAAGAGAAGCCCAAAGGATATCTGTTCCTTTAGGTCAGTTGAGGGAGGAGCAGAATCAGGCCCTTCCAGAGTCTGCAGAGCCATCTCCTCCTCCAGGCCACATCCAGCCCCAACCTCTCTTCAAAGCCTGGTGCTGGCGTTGGTAGCAGGTGAGAAGTCAGAACAATTGAGGTCTTCCCTTGGAGCTTGAATGAAGGGATGAGAGGGCAGGAGATGGGACACGCTGAGGTCAGGTCAATTCCTGGGCTGTGATCCTGTCCTTCAAGGTCCCTGTGAGTGAGCGATGGGACAGGGGAGGACTCCCCAACCAGAGACATCACCCCCTGGCCGTAACACGGAGCTTACTGTAGATCCCACAAAATCTAAGAGAGAGAGAAAGAATTAGAGAAAGTCAGAGATCACTGGGGTATGGGGTTACCCTCGGCTAATCCTCAGGGCAAACGTGGGCAGAGGGATGAGCTGCACAGGTTCTGAAATGCCAACCAGGCCTCTGACTAGCCAGATGGCCTTCAGCAGGCCATTCTCGCTGAGTTCCAGCTTCCTCACCTTTAAGATGGGCAGAACAGCCTCACTCACAGAGTGCTTCTAAAAGGTCAGAAAGACACAAATAACACCAGCCAAGGGCTCTTCACAGCGTTTGGCACATAGTAAATGCTGGAAATGATAGCAATGTATTTTATTTTTTACTTTTGTTCCAGAAGTCTTTGGCTCAGAACTGAACTGTGAGTCTCACCCATCTTGAGCTTCCAGTGAGGGATGGAGATCCCTGGACACTGAAAAAAGGCAAACCGGGGCCACCTAATGTCACTTTTAAAACAGATGTTAGGGCGCTTGGGGAGGGAGAAGAGAAAGCTGAGTGGCCCCACCTCACACAGTCACATCCTTTCGCTCCTTCAAAAGGCCAGATCTGTCTTGGTCATGCACTTCTGGAAGCTGCCACCAGAGGGCAGGCCCTGACCTCACACCAAGACCACAGAAACCACAGGGGGTCCATGGGCAGGAGCCTCAGGGCTCAGGTGAGCAGCCCAGGGAAGGGCCTAAAAAGGGGGCAGGCAGCAGGAAGAGCTTGGCCTTTGGACTTGGACCTGGGTTCAAATTCTGGCTTCACTCATTTCACTTAGGTGACTTTGGGCAAGTTATTGGACCTCTTCAGATCTAGGCTTTCTCATCAGTAAAATGGTGTTCACGATGCCTGCCTGATGGGGAGCTGCAAGGAGTGACAGCTTTTGCTGAGCATTCACCACGTGCCCCTTTACAGGCATAATCTTTCTTTCTCCTCACAAGACAGCCCTATAAGGTAATATCCTTCTCACCACCCTCATGCAGGAAACTGAGGCTCAAGGAGGTGAAGTCTAGTGGGGAGGTCAATAAGGGTAAAGAGGGTCAAATATATGGTGACAGCAGGAAATTTAACTTTGGGTGGTGAATACACAATGCAATATGCATATGATGTATTACTGAACTGTACACTTGAAACCTATATAATTTTATTAACCAGTGTCATCCTAATAAATTTAATACAATTTTAAAAATTAAAAAGGAGGTGAAATCATGTCTTAGCTGAGCCTGCATCCAACAGACAATCTGCTTTCACAGTCCAAGGGTTCCACCACAGCACTATCATTACTATGGTAAGTGTGCAATTCCACTTCTGGAAAGACACCAAGAAAACACTTGTGTATAAGACACAAAGATGTTCACTGTAGCATTGCCAGTAAACACTTGGAAACCTCTTTAAAAGCCCCTAAAAGGATAATGATAAGAAAGTACAGTTCCTTCATCGTATGGAATGGTGAGCATTGGATTAAAAGGGCAAGATGGTTCTCCATGAAATAATAAAGACAGATCTTATGGCATGCTCCAAAGTGGAGCACAAAAAATGATCTGAGGAGGAGTTTGTTTAGGATGACGCTTGTCCTAAGTCATATAAGCACATAACTCTCTGTTTTATAAAGGGGCAGAAGAGGTATAAAGATGCACAGATAAATATCTGATAACAGTGGCGACCCTTGAGGCTCTGGCCTCGTGTGTTTTTTCTTTAGTGTATTTTAATGTTACTTAACATATACGAAAGAATATATGTAATATACTAGTATAAAGCATACTGTAACAAACGTCTGTGGGCCCACCATGCAAGAACTTTAACTCTATCAATAATTTGTACGCAACTATCTACCTGTCCCCCATCTCATGCTCTTGGCTTCCCCCTGTTCACCTCAACCACATATAACCACCATCTTACTGTTTGTATTTCTCATTTCTTTGCTTAAAAAAAAAAGTATTACCATAAATATATGTATGTTTAAACTACACATTGCTTAATGGTGCTTGATAATTGAGCACAACAAAAATCTCACTATGTCATCTTCTGAAACTTAATTTACCCCTATCTCTCTCAATATTATGTTTCCAGAATGTATCCATTCTGTTAATATAACTGAGGTTCATTCATTTTCACAGTTATGAACTATTCTGTGATGTGAATATATCACCATTTATTTATCCATCTTCCTGTCAATGGCCAGTTAGGTGGTTTTCAGTTGTTAGCTACTTGAAACTGCTGTGCAGGGCATTTTTGCATGTTTCTCATGGGTTTATACTCACAGGTGGGTTTGCTGGGTCACAGGGGCACAGATATTCAGGTCTGAGGGATAAGTCAAATTGTTTTGAAAGTGATTGTACTGTCTTCTGTACCATTCCCAAATTTTGCTTCATTATGGACTTTGAAGTCGCCCGCCCTGGAGAGGCAGGCCTTGCCTCCACTCCACCCTGATAGCCGCCCACCCGAAAGCGCGCACTCGCCTTTGTTGTCTTGCTTGAGCTCTTCCTGCAGCAGGTCCGTTTGTCGGTTGCCCAAAACGAAGGCCAGAAAGGAGAGGATTAGAGCGTTGAGGATGCCGATGATGGCCAGGATGTACGCCCAACGCACCGAACAGTCTCCCAGGGAGTACTTCCCGGTCTTGGCCCCGCACATGTCCCGGATCGTCTCGGAGTCCCAGCCATCGGGGAAGATCATGCAGCCCAGCACGAGGCACAGAGCTGAAGGGAGCAAGGCCCAGACCCCATCGCGGTCAGGAAGAGGGAGAGAAGGGGATGATTACTCCCCAGAGCCCAGAGGACCACCAGGAGCCCTCCTCAGGCTGGGCCCTGCACTCTGCCCTTCAACCCAAGAGCCTGTTAACCACTTCCTCTGGGTTCCAGAAACTCTAGGGCCTGGGTTGACCTCCTGTCCCGGAGAGCAGAGGCTTTTGGGAACCCATAATGCCCTCTCCCACAACCATCAAATCAACTCCTACTCTAGGAAGCCTTCCTGGAAATATGAGAAAATAGCAAACTACAGTCACCTCCTTCAGCTCCCATTAGAATCTTGGCCAGGCTTACCCTCTCCCATCCTCATCAGTATGTATGTATGTATGTATTGAGGTCATTCATTCAACAAATATTGAGCGCCATTTTCCTTTCTGTCAAAATGCTAGAAACAAGTTCTTATTCAGCACTGCACTCAGAACAGACTGGGGTGAGAATGATGGGGGAGTTTGAGCCTAGTTCTTTCACTTACTCAGTGTATGACTTTGGTGGTGCCTCCTGTCTGTGTCTGTATGATGGGAAATCAGAGTACTTACCTCACAGGGTGGTTATAAGGATTAAATAAAGTAATGCTTGTAAGACACTTAGCACCATGCCAGGCATCCACACACTCAAGTAATATCTACTGAGGACCTACTGTGTACCAGGCACTGGATTAGGCTGGGGGCTGAGTTACTTGGACTCTTAGCCTTAGGGAGATTGCAGTGTGGTAGGTCATTAGACAGAAGCTGTTAAGAGAGCTGGGGCTCAAATCCTGGCTCAGCTATTTTCTAGACGTGTGACCGAGAGCCAGTTCTATCACCTTTGAGTCTCGGTTTCCTCATCTGTAAAATGGAAATAATGAAGGAATTCAAGCGATTGTAAAGATTACAGGAGGCAGCAGATATGAAGTGTTTGACATAGTAAGCTCTGGATGTTAGTTAGCTGTTATTAAAACTAGCCAATGATAAAAATAATAATCACAAAATAAAGAAATAATTGGGGAGGAGAGGTCTAGGTTTTAGATGAGGGGAGACGGGGGAGAAAGGGCAAGGCCAAGAAGAGCCTTTGAAAATCAGAAATGGGCCCCTGCTGTTTCTTTGTTGACACCCACTCCCTCAGTGTTTAGTGACCCACCTGGGCACTTGGGCTCTTCCCAGTGTTTAGCCTAGTGGGTGGGACCAAAGTCTGAGCCAGCACAGTGCATTCCTCTGGCAACTGATTGGCTCAGAGAGGGGCACACACCCCACACGGCCAATCAAAACCAACCAGCCTCAGTAGGCCACAGAGGCTGCAGCCTGTCCCTTGCCTTGCAGTGCTGGTGGCCACATGACTTGTGACTCTGTCTGAGGTTTGCGTCTGCGGTTTGATGTTGCCTTTTTAGTATCTGATGGTCTTCCAGCAACTGGGTTACTGTGTCTGGGACCCAAAGGTTCCATGCCAGGCCCACAAGGTACTTAACCTGAGTTTTAGATGACAGCGATGACAAAGTGGGATGGTCAGTTCTGCCCACTGTCCACAAAGCCCATCTAGTTCCCAGGATGAGGACAGGACCCTTAGCTTTGCCAGCTCCCTTCTAAGGTCTCAGACTCTCACTGCCACACAATGGGGCCCCTCCCTGCCTTCTTTGGCCTTCCTCATTTGGCCTCCTCTGCCCTCACCCCCACTCCTATGACACAACAGTGTCCCCATTCCCCCTTGTGCTCCTTGTGCTGATGCAGGGCTCCTGCACAGCAGTGTAATCTCTCTCTCTCTCTCACACACACACACACACACACACACACACACACACACACACACACACACATTCTAGCAGGGCTTCCTCCCTTCTGCGGAGCTCACTTCCTCCAACACGATGCTCAGTTCCAGTGGAACACCTGCCACCTAAGGGCTGGGGAAAGAGTTCCTGCAAAGGGAATGGCAAATGCAAAAACTCCGGGCCTGTAATGAGCTGGGCGAGTTAAAGAATTCGACAAATTTGAAGATACCTGCTAGACACTTAAATGGAGAGGGACGCTGGGATGGGGGTGGGGGATCAGTGCTGGAGATGTAACTTTGGGAGCTGTGAGCATGCAAATCTCTGAGACTGGACGTCATGGAAACTGAAGAGAAGGCTCAGGACTGAGCCCTGGAGTACTCCAGCATTTCCAGGGCGGAAGAGAGGAGGAGCCTATGGAGAAGGCTTGACCCACCCATCTCCCCGTAAATCCCTGACACTGCAAAACCCTTCAGGTATCCGGCGGAGAGGAGAGGAGGTGGAAGAATGGGAGATAAGGAGCTGACTCAGTGCAGCCCTTCGCCGGGTGCTGGGCGTCCCCAGGGCCCGTCCCCAAGTGGGTGTGGTCCCCCTCTCACCCTGCGCCAGCATAGGTAGGAAAAAGGAAAGAGCTTGGGAAGAGGGCAAACCCAGCCAGCCCCTCTGCCTCCTCTCCGGCCCTCCTCTCTCGGGGTGCCGTGTTTCCTCTCCCACCCGGAGCATTTCCGTCTCCATGGAAACCGCTTTAGCTGTGTTGCTCCAGCACCTGCCCCCAATAGGACCCTCCACAACCCCGTGCTCA
The DNA here is from genome assembly GCF_000151845.1 of Pteropus vampyrus. Taxonomy (NCBI): domain Eukaryota; kingdom Metazoa; phylum Chordata; class Mammalia; order Chiroptera; family Pteropodidae; genus Pteropus; species Pteropus vampyrus. The sequence goes on along the minus strand of NW_011888952.1, from coordinate 3,120,540 downwards.
GGCCTCAGTGAGGTTTTCTTCCTGTGGCTCGCGCCTGCACGTCCTCTCTTTCTGCCTCGCCTCTTATGCGTCTCTAGTGGCGTGCCTCCATTCCCTTCTTCCTCCGCCCTTTTCATCTTTCTCCGCCCTTTTCATCTTTCTCTCTTTGCATCTGTCTCTTCGTATCCCTCCCTCTTCTCTTGGGCTAGAATATATCGTGCTCAAGTCTCGGTCTCGACCCTCACTCTTTCCTCTTCTGTTTAGATTGCTCAGTATTTAACAGTCATTCAACACCTCTCCTCTTCTCTTCCTTTTCTAGCTTCTCTTCCTTCTCTGTATCTACCCCTTGGCGCTTTCCTCTCTCTGGCTCTCTCTTTATATGTTCCACATATAAATCCTGAGTGCCAGGTACTGTGCGGGATGCTGAGGACACTGGTAGGCATGGTTTCTGACTTCAGGAGTGGAGATGTGTTGAGAGGAATAAAATCAAGTCAACACACAAGTAGAATAGTTATACATATCAAGCAGTGCTTAGAAGGAAACAGACCACGGGCTGAGACTCAGAATAACAGGGTGCTTGGTGGAAGCTGGCTAGCAGTGGAATCTCTCGATCTCTCTCTGCCTCCTTCACTCTCACAGTGTTTTAGGTGGTGGCTATGGGGCCCCAGTGGCCACTCCAGGAGTGGGAAACATCCAGAAATCAAGCAAATGGAGAAAAGCCAATCAGATGGGGTTCCCTGGACCTGGGGGAATAAAGGAAAAGACCACTAGGGACAGTCGAGGCCAGGGAAGTGACCAAAAGACTCAATCACCAGGAGATGGAATGACTACAGGCAAGACACCCTTCAGCATTCCCATTTGGTGGATGAGAAAAGAGAAGCTGAGATCTTTGGAGTCCAAGTGCAAGTCTCTTTTGGATAATGAGCTGGCTGCTTCAAGGCACAGGAGTAAGTGCAGGGTGCGGCGTGGGGTAGGTTTTTTCAACCAGTGTTTTTGACACTTGGCCTGATAATTCTTCACAGCAGGGGACTGTCCTGTGCATTGCCTCTACCGTTCAGATGCCAGTGGTACCGCCATCCCCGGTCATAATAAAAAATGTCTCCAGACATTGCTAAATGTCCCCTAGGGAACAAAACTGTCCCTTGTTAAGAACAACTAGGATAGAGGAGGGGGACCTAGGATGGGGCATCTCTATACAACTACCCTACAGCCCACTGACTTTCCCTTCTCCAAGCAGCCAGGTGTTGTGACAAAATGAGATTAAGAATATTAATATTATTAATAATGCAATAATAATGTTAAAAAATAGCACTGAGTGCTTAACTATGTGCCAAGGTGCTAAGCTCCTGACATGCATGGTTTCATTTAATCCTATAACAAAATCTATGAGGTGGGAAAAATTATCATCCTCATTTTACATACTGAGGCTCACAGGGACACAGTATCATATCCAATGCCACACAGCTAGTAAGTGGGGGGATTTATATTCAGTTCCAGACAGGTCTTTACCTAATGTTTTTCTTTGCATAGAGTCACTTTTTAACTTAGAGGCTTACTGAAAAAGTAAGCCTTATATCACTATCAAAGAAAAGGAAACCAGGATCATTTGCTATAAATAGAAGGAAACTATAAATACAAGTATAACGAAACCAAAACAAAGTTCTTAACTAGGATGAGACTGAGTAGTGAAGAATTAGTAAGAGAAAATGTACTATATACATAGGTGTTTGTTTTTTTAACAAAGCTTCTGCTATAAATGTGACTTTATATAAAGATTTTTAATGGTGCATTTTATGCTTAGCTACTTTAATAGAATTTTATTTTAATACTGTTACACCATCTTCAAAGGACATCCACTGAGCTAGGCACTTCTAGAGGGAGGCCTCTATTTTTGCTCATCTGTCTCCTCCATGCCTGACAAACCACAGCTAATACCAATTATTGGGGGGTCAGATTGGGTGTCCCCCAAGGCTTTCTGTCTCTGAGCAGACTCCAAAGAAGCTTGCTAAAGACTGAATTGTGTCTCCATAAAATTCATATGTTGAAGCCCTAACCCCCAATATGATGGTATTTGAAGGTGGACCTTTGGGAGGTAATTAGGGTTAGATGAGATCATGAGGCGGGGGGTGGGGAGTGGTGGTCCCCTGATGGGATTAGTGCCCTTATAAGGAGACAGCAAGAGCTTGCTCTCTGCCCCTCTGCCATTGAGGACACAGCAAGAAGGCAGCATCTGCAAGCCAGGAAGAAGGCCCTCACCAGAACCCAAACATGCTGGCTCCTTGATCTGGAACTTCTCAGCCTCCAGAACTGTGAGAACATAAATGTCTGTTGTTTAAACCGCTCAGTGTGTGGTATTTTGTTGTGTCAACCCAAGCTGACAAGACAAGGCCCTACACCCCTCTCTCCTGATATGGCCTCTTTGATGTGCTACCTTCTGCTTTTTTGAAAAGCCTGGGTCTCTCACACCCAGGCCCTGAAGATGGAAGCTCAGCAAGATGTGAGGAACGGGTCTCAGTTGGGCAGGAGACTCCACTGTTACAGGGGACTGGAGCAGAGTGAGGGGCTGTACAAGAGAGCCTTCACTGCCCACGGGTCCCCAGAGCCTCTGTATGGCAGGACCCTCCTTAGCAAGAAAAAGAAAGAGCCTACCAATTCAGAGGGGGCAGGTGCTGGAGAGCAGCCCAGCAAGTTGGATCACAAGCCTCAAAAAGCTGCTTGCCATAGCATCTCTGTGAGCTGAGCCTACTCGATCATCTCTAAGCAACCAGCTATCCTCTCCACAGGGTGCTCCCAGCAGAAATATGCAGCCTTGTTCACCAAAGATATATACCAGAAGGTTCATAGGAGCCTGATTCTTAGCCCCAAACTGGAAACAACTCAAATGTCTATTCGCACTGTGATAGAGAAATACATTGCGCATTCTCATCCAATGGAATATTATACAGCAATGAGTATGAACAAACTGTTGTTACGTGCAACAACTTGGAAGCATCTTAGAGTTGTAACACTGAGAAAAAGTGTGATTCCATTTACATGAAGTTCAAAAACAGGCCAAACTAATCTATAAGAATGAAAGTCAGGACAGTGGCTATCTTTGGGGTTAGCAATTGGAAGGGTGCATAATGTTCTTGATCTGGACGATGTTTACATAGGCATTGTCACTTTGTGGAACTTCTCTGAGCTACAGACACGATGATTTTTGTACTTTTCTGTAAGTATGTTATACATATTGACTTAAAAAAAAAAAAGCCTTCATACTATTGTGAGTAATAAGTAAACACTGGAAATAACCTAAATGCCCACGCATAGGTCACTGATCAGAGCACAACCATGCAATAGTGCACTATGCAGTCATAAAGAGAAGGAGCAAGTGCTTTATGTGCTGATGTGGAATGACATCTGGATATGCTGCTAAGTGAAAGGTAAGGTCCAGAGCAACACATATGGTACAATGCTAGCATTCTGTAAAGAGTGGGGAAAGAGTATGTGTGTGTATTATCTTGCATGCACATAAAATATTTCTGGAAGGATTTATAAGACACTGATAACCCTGGTTACCTCTAAGAAGGCAAACTGAGTGGCTAGAGGACAGGAGTAGGAGGGAGACGTTGCACTGATAACCTCCTGCACCTTATGAATTCAAGACCATGTGAATAAGTTACCTATTGAAACCACGAGGTGAGTGGAATTGACTACCAATAAATGACTATTGCCAGAGACTTTCATTCACTTGGAATGAAATAATTAAAGCAACAAAGAATGGCAATGCACAAGCCAAATGTAACTCACAGAAATAATGGATTTATCACAAAAACATAAAAATAAAAACCTCTAAGCCCCTTTTGACTGAGTTTGCCAATTGCTAGGAATTTACCCTAAGAAAATGTTCATGGAAAAAGAAAAGAAAATGCTCATGGGTATTCTCTAAGATTTAGCTATGAGGATGCCTATCACATTGTTATTTATAAGAAAGAGAAGATAAGAAAACAGAAAAAGAGGAAACAGAAAGAGGAGGAGGAGGAGAAATAATAAAAGAAGGAGGAAAGAGAGAAACCACCTAATACCCAACAATACAGAAATATAACTATTTCATACCATGGAGTACTGCCCAGCTATTAAAATTATTCTGAGAAAGGTTTAATTATGCAGGAAACACTCATGATATGTTAGGTTTCAAAAAGCTATAAAAATAACATGTAATATAATTTCACTTTGGGAAAAATACATATACAAATAGTTACATAGAATTACCATACAAGGCACTATACTAAGTACACAGGTTACTTCATTTACTCCCCACAGCACTGAGTAGGTACCATTATTATCTACTTTTTACCAATTAGGACACTAAGGCACAGAGAGGTTATCCAAGTTATCCAAGGTCACACAGCTGGTAAGTTGCAGAACCAGGATTTGAACCCAGATGGCCTGGCTCAAGAGTCTGCTCATAACCAGTACTTCATACCGTCATGAATATAGAGCAAGCAGTTAAGAATGAGTGTTTTTGAGTTGTAAGATTATGGGTATAATTTTGCTCATCTATTTTCTTCAATTTTTCTACAAAGAACAATGATAATTTTACAAAGCAGTAAGTATTAGAAAAGGTGAGATATACACAGAAGCAGTAGAGCATAGAATACGTGACTGACTGGCCACTTATATCCTCTTCAAGTCTCTCTCCAAAATGTAAGAAAATTTTTCTGGACAGGATCAGGCTGAGTTTGGGGCTGAGAGGAGCCCAGTGAAGGGTTTGTCTGCATTAGTACCACAGCTCTCCAAGGGAATGCTTCTCCAGGCCCTGTGCCCTAGGGAGGCTGTCATGAAAATGTCTGACAGAGTGACACCCCCTATCCAGGGTAAGAAGGCTGTCCACAAGCCCCTCCCTACCTGGTCTGAGCTTTGGCTCTGCTCTTCCCCTAAGACCTCCAGGGCAGGGGTTTATCTTACCAGGGAGACTGGGCCTCTCCTAACAGTCGACCCTGATCCCCTAGATTTAAAGATCCAGGCCCAATCTTAGTGCCTCTATCAGCTGGGGATCTCGGTGGATGGGTCTCCTGAGCCTGGACTCCCCACTTGCCATCCAGCACCCCAATGTTAAGAGACACCCTGACTCCTCCCTTTCCCTCACCCTGCACATCCAGTCCATTTGCAAGGCCCATTGGCTCCCAAAAATCTCCAGGACAGACCATCTCCACTGCCACTACCTGTTCAAGCCACCATGATCTCCCTCCTGGATGACCACAGTGGCCTCCTAGCTAGTTCCTCTGCTCCCACTCCTGCCCCATCACCGTCTATTGTCCACTCAGCATTCGGAGTAAACTTTCAAAAACAGATGGTGTCACTCTCCTGCTTAACACCCTCCAAAAGCTCCCAGTTACACTCAGAATAAAACCCTGATGCCTGGTCCGGGCCTACGAGGCCCACAGGCTCTCTCTACCTTCCTCTCCAGCTATGTGGCCTGCCACATTCCCTATACTCCGGCCACACTGACCTCCTTTCTGTTCCATAAAACATGTCACATTCAGTCCCATCTGGAAGCCTTCGCATTGACCTGTCCCTCCTCTGAAACACACTTCCTCTAAGTCACTTAATCCCCAGCTCATGGTTCCTGATCTTGAAGAGCTCACAGTAGAGGTGGAGGACTGCTAAGAACACAAATAATTGTATCTAGTGTCATAGGCATTGTGGAGAGATGACACGCACATCACTTTGTGTGGTAATAATTTAAGAACAGTATTTATACTCACCCCCCACCCCTAGGCCAAGCATGTATGGAAACCATAGCCTCTTACTAACTTTTGAATCTGCCCAGGGCATCCCATCTCACCCAGGCTCAGCTCTGCCACACTCAGTGCTAGGATGTGCTCTCCTCCTGTTGCACTCCCTCCAGTTCTGAACATGGCCCTTTCAAGTGGTTCCATGCCTTTCTAGTCCCCCTCTGGCTCCTCCACGCAAGTGTCCTTTCTCAAAGCCATCCTCAGCTTCTCAGTTGCTAATTTGAGCAGCTGCTTTGGCTCCTCTCTCCAAGCCTCCTTTCCTGGCTCCTCCTCCACCTGCCTCTTAAAAGTTGGTGTTTCTAGGCTGTCTCCTCTTCTCCCTCCCTCCACACATTCTCCCCTGGCAGTTTCACCCCTGACTCAGCTTCATAAGATGACACCTTACATCTACACCTCCAGCTGCAACTTCTCTCCTCAGCTCCAGACCCAAATATCTAATTGCTTGTCAGACCTTTCCTCTCGTATATTCCATAGGAACCTCAAATTCACCATTTTCCAAACGGACATGATCTTCCTCTTGTGTCCTTTGGGAATGTCACTCTCCAAGACCCAATTTTCCAAGGGAGAAAGCTGTAGTCATCTGCAAGACCTGCCTGTCCTCACCCCAGCACACCCACTGGTCTCCTAAATAGGTCCTAGTCTTTATCCTCCTCTCCTTCCCCCAGCCCCAGCACCTCTCACCTGGACCACTGCCACCGCCTTCTCCCTGGTCTACTACCTCCCACCAAGCCTCCAGCTGTCCCCCAAGTCATCTTTCTAAACCCACATCTGGCCCTGGTCACTCCCATGCTTAAAAGTGAATACCCATGATCTAAGAATATGAACCAACTTTCAAAGCTCTCCATAGGCCAGTCCTACCTACTTTTCAGGCTTATCTCCCAATTCTTCTCACTTTTAAACCTTTCCTCTCTTGTTCTAGCACAGACCATGGAATGTCAGAGCCAAAATTATTTGATGCAAGTCACAGAACAGCTAAGAATAATTGCTAACGGTTACTGAGGGTTCAATTTGTGCCCAGGTCCATACATGTATTCAAATCAATCCTTCAACAGTCCAACGAGATAGTTACTATTTTTGTCCCCAATTTATAGATGAGGAAACTGAGACTCGTAAATCGCATAACCTTCCTAAAGACACTTAGTTGGTAATGCTACACTTGGGACTCAAATTCAGGTTGTCTGACCACTGAATATACTCCCAAATGAGTGGGTGGTAGAGCTAGGACTTAAATCAGATATCATCTTTATTCATTCATTCAGTAGACACTTATTAAGCACCTACTATGTGCCAGGCACAGGCTCCTAATCCAGGTCTCTCATTATGCCATTAAATTGCTCTGGGATTAAAGTAAGGTTGATAATGATGAATAACATGAAATGGGAGTGAAAAGAAAAGGACAAAAATAAGAGGCTTTCAGAATAAGAATAGTTTTAGCCCTTGTCCTCTTGACATCTCCCATCCTCTCCACAAATGGCCAGATCTAGTATGTTTCCTCATGTACAAAACACTTTAAGACTTTTCTAAGTATCACACTAAACCCAGGAGCCATACAGGAGTGAGTTGATGATTTGCTTATGTTGAAAAATTTCACCATGGGGAAAACACCCAGAGACAGTCAAAAGATAAACTGGGAAACAATGTTTGTAACTCATATCACAGACAAAGAGCTAACTTTCTTTCCTTCCGTCCCCCCACCCCATTAATCCTCACTCACTTCCACCCCTGACCTACAGATGTTGTCATCTCCTCTTAAGAGCTGGATCTCCGAAGGCAGGGGCACCCAGGCATGGTCCGTGGCTCCATCTGGGGTGCGAACCCAGGACCTTCTGCGTGTAAAGCAGACGTGCTAACCACTACACTATAGAGCTACCCCCTAACTTTCTTAATACATAAAGAATTCTTACATAACAAAGAGGAAAGATACCATTAATTTGATAGAGAAATATACGTGAACTGATATAAAATGTGCTCAACCTCATTCATAATAAGAGAAAGGCAAATTACTACTATAACAGAGTATTCTTTACCCATTGGGTCAGCAAAAGTAACACACTCAGTTGGCAAGGATGTGGGGAAATAGAGACCTTCAGACATTGCTGCTGGGAGTGTGACTTTGTACAATTTCTGTGGAGGGCACGATGGCTGGATTTGACAAAACCGTGCACATATAGACCATTTAATCCAGCAATTTTGCTCCAGGTTTTTATTTTATCCTTATACTTACATATGTATCAAATTATTTATATATAACATTATCCACTAAAATATTGTTATAGCAAATGTATTGTAAATAATTTAAATATTGATTAAATACATGATGAGATATCTATACAAAAGCATATTATGCAGCTTTTAAGAAAAAAAGTAGCTCTTTAGATAGCAATATGGAACTATCTCCAAGATGTATTATGAAATGAAAACAGCAAGACAAACCAAGTATTTAGTATACTACCATTCGTGGTGGTTTTCATGTCCATAAATTCTTTGATATTCTTCTCTTCAAGAAGAGGAGCTGAATTCTCCTCCCTTTGAATGTGGGCTGGATTTACCAACTCACTTCTAACAACAGATTGTGGCAGAAGTAATGGTATGTGATGTGTGAGGTTAGGACATAAAAGGCAGTGTGATGGCCAAAACAATCTTGAAAAAAAATTGGAGGATTCATACTTCCTGACTTGAAAACTCACTACAAAGCAACAATAATCAGAACAGCCTGGTATCAGTATAATTACAGACATATAGCTCAATGGAATAGAATTGAGAATCTAGAAATTAACCCATATATCTATGGTCAATTGGTTTTTGACAAGAGTGCCAAGACCATTCGACTGAGAAAAAATAATCTTTCCAATAAATGGTGCTGGCACAACTGGATAGCCACATATAAAAGAGTGAAATTGGACCACCTTACATCACATACAAAAATTAACTCAAATGGATCAGAGCCAAAATTTAAGAGGTAAAATTATAAAACTCATAAAAGAAATCACAGAGGTAAATTTTTGTGACCCTGGACTTGGCAATGGATTCTCAGATATGACACCAAAAGTACAAGCAACAAAAGAAAAAAACAAGTAGATAAATTGGATTTTGTACAAATTAAATTTTTGTGCTTTAAAGAACACTACCAAGAAGTTAAAAGACAACCATAGAATGGAAAATATTTGCAAATCATATATCTGATAAGAGACTTGTATCTAGAGTACATAAAGAACTCTTATAACTCAATAATAAAAAGAAAACTCAATTTAAAAATGGGCAAAGGGCCCCTCTCACTCTTTGTCTCTGAGAAGAAACCATGCTGTCTGTGGGGTGTTTACCCCTTTCCTAATAAACTTTCCTATGACTCTAAAAAAAAAATTGGGCGAAGGATCTGAATAGATATTTCTCCAAAGAAGATATAAAAATGGCCAGTAAGCACAGGAATAGATGCCCAGTACCACCAATTATTAGGGAACTGCAAATTAAAACAATGACATACCAATTCATACTCAGTATAATGGCTACAATCACAAAGTAAGATAATAGGAAGTGTTGATGAGGATATGAAGAAATGAGAACCCTTTCACCCCACTGTGGTAATGTCCAGTATTGCCACCATTTGGAAAACAATCTGGCAGTTCTTCCAAGTGTTATTAAGTTGCCACTGAATCAGCAATTCCACTCCTAGATACATACTCAAGAGAAATGAAACCATGTGCACACAAAAACTTGTACACAAATGTTCATAGTATTATTCATAACAGGTAAAAGGTGGAAACAACCCAAATGTCCACCAACTGATAACTGGTAAACAAAATGTGATATATCCATACGATGGAGTATTATTCAGCCATAAAAAGGAATATAGTATTGCTACATGCTACAACATGATGAATCTCAAAAGCATTATGCTAAGTGAAACTGCCAGTCACAAAGACTGTCACATTTATATGATTCCATTTATATGAAATGTTCTGAATAGACAAATCTATAGAGGCAAAAAGTAGACTAGTGGTTATTTGGAGGATGAAGAGGATGCAGAAATAGGTTTAGGGGGTGATACCTAAAGGGTATAAGGGTTCTTCTCGAGTTGATGAAAATATCCTAAAATTGATTATGGCAATGGTTGCACAACTCAGTGAATATGCTAAAAACTACTGAACTGTACATTTTACACGGGTGAATTGTATGGCATATGAGCTATATATCTCAATAAAGCTGTTAGCAAAAAAGGGGATAGGACAGTATAGCTTCCCTTCTCTCTTGGATCACTCATTCTGAGGTCTCTCGCCAGCACATGAGTGTGGCTAGATTCCTCTAGCTTCCCAGATTCCTGTGACTCACAAAAACAGAAATAATAAATGCTTGTTGCTTTAAGTTTTGGAGTAATTTGTTATGCAGCAATGGATAACTAATATACCATTTATGTAAAAATATTGTTTGCATTTGCTGGTATCTTTATGAGATTTCTTGGAAAGGATACTCAAGAAACTAGTAATAGTGGTTGTCTCTGGGAGGATCAATGAGGGGTGAGGGCAAGATGGAGATTTACATCTGATTATATACCTTTTACTTTTTGAATTTTGTATCTTTGCATATATTTACTTTTCTAAAAAGTAAATAAATGTCTGGGAAAATTTTAAGCAATTTTAAAAAAAGTCAACAACTATCTGATGCCTACGAGTAAAGTCTAAACTTCTTACCGTGGCTTAGAAGGCCTTCACAATCCATCTCCCTGGTCACAACTCTCATCCTTCCTTGGTCTAATAGCTTCTAGTCCCCAAAACACACCAGGCTATTTCCCAACTCCATGGCTTTGATCAAACTGTCTCTTGGCCCTGGTTGACCTTCTCCTTTCTTCCCACCCCTTAAGACTCAGCTCAATGGCTGTTACTTTTTACAAGACTCTACTGGCAATCTTTAACTGTGTCAGAAGTCCCCTTCGTGCCCCCAGAATACCCTGTGCATGATTCAGTCATTTTATGTGTTGTACATAGTGTGATGATCTGTTTTCTTCCCTGCCTCTCCCATTAGACTATGGAAACATGTGTCCCTGGGAGTGAGGACTCTTAATCAGGATTCCCAGAGCGTAGCACAGTGCCTGACATAGAGAGGAGGCTGTCAATAAGGAATTGGTGTGAAAAAAAAAATGATGGAGGAAAGGAGGGAGGGAAGGAAGTTTGAAGGAAGGAAAGAAGGGAGGGAGGGAGGGAGTTGGGGGAGGAAGAAAGATATTGAGTGAGGGAGAGAGAAAGGGAGGAAAGAAATTCCCCCAATGTGCTCAGCAGTGTCATGCACATCAACAAAGACTTACTGAATGAATAAAATCTTAAAACCACTCTGAAACAAATAGCAAGAAATGGGGAGGAATGTGGATGCATATTCTAAGCTGTAATGACAGGAACTCCTGTCATTTCTGTTTCTAGCCCAGAGACCCCACTGATTAAAGGCACATATTTGGAAGGCTGGAAGATCTCACCTCTGGATCACCAACCTGCCCCTGCTTCCACCTCCACCTTCAGTCTCCCCCAGCGCCCACTCCATCTCACACACTCTGTTCTCTGCTGTGACTTCAGCACCAGGCAGTGCCTGGCACATAGTAGGCACAAAAATATTGAAGGAATAGTGGTCAGAATCATCTCCCTTCTGTGGATAGAGGATCTCACTTTGCGACCATGAACTTGTCTCTTATTCTCTCTGGGACTCAGTTTTCTCAGCTGTAAAATGAAGGAGTTAGGCAAGCTAATTGGTAAAACTCTTTCCATCTGATAGTTTATGGCTTCTCAAGGCCTTGATAATCCCATCAAATCCAAACTTTTCCACCTGAGCATCAAGGACTCTTTACAAACTGTTCTTCATTCAGACTATATCACAGGAAAAACAGTGACCATTTATTGACTGTTTACTGTATACCAGGAACCACACTCAGCATTTTACACCCATTTGTTTATTTTTTCCTGCCACCTATGAAGTAGATATAAAAATAATCTCCATTTTACAGATAAGGAAACTGAGACTCCAAGAAGAAAATTCACTTATCCAAGGTCATACAACTGGGAAGTGGCAAAATGGGAATTCTAAGTCCTCTGCTCTTAAACCACTACCACACACTGCCCCCCTCAGACCCTCAACCAGACTTCCACCCTGAGTCTCTACTCCAGCCAGCAACCTCCCCTTGGCTAACCTCACCCAGCCCACAGGTAAACGTTGACTACATAGAGCTTACAGCTGTAGCTTATAATTTGTGTATTCCTTCCTGGGTTCCAATTCAGTGGTAAGAACAGGTTCTTGATCCTTTTGGACTTGTGTTAATTTTCAGCTCTACTTTTCATTAGATGTGTGGACTTTGGGCAAGTCACTTTAACAGATGAAGATTAAATGACATAATGAAAGTGAAAATGTCTAACATAGAAGCTGGCACATTGTGTGTTCTTAGTAAATGGGAAAGCCCAGGTAAAGAGTAGCAGAGATATCCTGAGAAACCCTGAAAAGCTGACCCCTAACTCCACAATGAGCCATCTGGGTCTTCCAGCTGCTCTATTTTGCTTTTGACTCTTCTGGCAAATACATCATGCCACTACCCCTACCATTAATGCTCCTTTATAAGTCCTTGGGCTTTACAGTCAGACAGACCAATTTATAATTCTGGCTCCATCATTTACCACCTGTGTGACCTTGGACAAATAACTTTTGCCTCTTTGAGGCTCAATGTTCTCATCTATAAAGTATCAATAATGGTACCTACTCCATAGGAATATTGTGAGGATTAAATAATAGTATGCAAGTAAATATTTAACAAATAGTCAAGCATATAGTAAAAGCTCAGAAAATGTTAACTATTTTTCTTGAATAATAATAACAATCAAAACAACTTCAAACTGCCTACTGATTAAAGTCCAAATTCCTTGACCCAGTATCCAGAGCCTTGCACACTGTTGCCCCATCATTTCTTCCTGGTCTCTCCCCACGCTGTTCCCCTATATGGATGTCACACTCAATCCAGATATGGTTTTCTCACCTCTGTGCCTCTGCCCATGATCTTCCTCTCCATTCAGAATGTGCTCCCACACCTCACACCTGTTCACACCCTGTCCTGCTCAAGCCTCACCTTCCAACTAAGCCAGCAGCCTCCTCAATTGCCCTGGGTTTCCACTTCCGTCTGCACTTGTCTAACCTACAGTATCCCTCTTCCAGTGGTCACATTTGACTTTCCTTTGCAGGAACTGACCTTTCTCCATTATCAGTCCATGTGTTACAGGGATGGGTACATATCTGAGGCCTTAGACAAGTCACACTGATTAATTAAGAGGTAAGCTCTTGGTCAAAGCTGAGCCAAAGAGAATCAGCCCTGGAACTTTTGCTGGAACCACTGAGTAACAGGTATTCTTTTTCCACAGGCATTACTAAGCTGAAGCATTGTAATTTCAGGGCTGCTAGCAACCTTATTTATCACCTTCAAGAGAGTAAGAGACTTAAAAATAAGCCAACACAGAGGAACCAAGAAATGGAGAGACATATTTTAATGGCATTATTTGAGCAGATGGATCCATCCATGCCTGAAGCCAGATACTCTTGACTTTTATGTTATGTGAGCCAAAAACACTACTCTCTTTACTTTATTTTAAATTTTTAAGCCAGTTTGAGTTGGGTTCTTGTCTCTTGCCACTGAAAGACTGCTAACCAATATAGTGATCCAATATGACGGTAAGCTTCTTGAGAGCAGGGATTTCACTTTATAGGCTTAAGATCCTTGGAGACAGGGATGATCTCAGTATTGCAGCACATAACCTAGCATAGGAATGATCACAGAGCAGGTGAGGAATAAACAAGAAAAAAGTATCTCTTCATATTTTCCCAATAGTCCAGTGCTCTGCACTTAGAAGACTCTAAAATCCTTGAATAAAAGTTCACTTGAACGAGAAGCATGCAACAGGCATTCTAATTCTTATCAAATATAAACAAGACCCCTTGCTTCTCTGCAGTTCTCTTGAGGATGACTGATTTCTCACTTTCTGAATGAAATGATCTTGACGGAAGAGTTTTTTAGAGCTCCACAGGGCTCAAAAAGATTCTTTAAGTCCACTAATCTAACTGATTAGTCCCCACTGTACAGATGAGAAAAGTGAGATTTAAGCTAAATAGAATAGCTTAACGCTACATGAATCACAGGCAGAGTCAGTCATGACTTTCCATCCCATGACTCGTAATCCAGTGCTCTGACCTCTGTCCCAGTATCACTTTATTAAGCAAAGTGAATCAGTCTCTTGCCCAAAGAAGTCAGAAATCTCTAAGCAAAATGGAATAAACTACTCAAACCTGATAACAGCCTTCAGGGGCGAAACAGTAACACAAGGGAAAGAGCAGTAGGCTAGGAGTTGTCATGCACATCAACAAAGACTTACTGAATGAATAAAATCTTAAAACCACTCTGAAACAAATAGCAAGAAATGGGGAGGAATGCGGATGCATATTCTAAGCTGTAATGACAGGAACTCCTGTCATTTCTGTTTCTAGCCCAGAGACCCCACTGATTAAAGGCACATATTTGGAAGGCTGGAAGATCTCACCTCTGGATCACCAACCTGCCCCTGCTTCCACCTCCACCTTCAGTCTCTCCCAGCGCCCACTCCATCTCACACACTCTGTTCTCTGCTGTGACTTCAGCACCAGGCAGTGCCTGGCACATAGTAGGCACAAAAATATTGAATGAATAGTGGTCAGAATCATCTCCCTTCTGTGGATAGAGGATCTCACTTTGCGACCATGAACTTGTCTCTTATTCTCTCTGGGACTCAGTTTTCTCAGCTGTAAAATGAAGGAGTTAGGCAAGCTAATTGGTAAAACTCTTTCCATCTGATAGTTTATGGCTTCTCAAGGCCTTGATAATCCCATCAAATCCAAACTTTTCCACCTGAGCATCAAGGACTCTTTACAAACTGTTCTTCATTCAGACTATATCACAGGAAAAACAGTGACCATTTATTGACTGTTTACTGTATACCAGGAACCACACTCAGCATTTTACACCCATTTGTTTATTTTTTCCTGCCACCTATGAAGTAGATATAAAAATAATCTCCATTTTACAGATAAGGAAACTGAGACTCCAAGAAGAAAATTCACTTATCCAAGGTCATACAACTGGGAAGTGGCAAAATGGGAATTCTAAGTCCTCTGCTCTTAAACCACTACCACACACTGCCCCCCTCAGACCCTCAACCAGACTTCCACCCTGAGTCTCTACTCCAGCCAGCAACCTCCCCTTGGCTAACCTCACCCAGCCCACAGGTAAACGTTGACTACATAGAGCTTACAGCTGTAGCTTATAATTTGTGTATTCCTTCCTGGGTTCCAATTCAGTGGTAAGAACAGGTTCTTGATCCTTTTGGACTTGTGTTAATTTTCAGCTCTACTTTTCATTAGATGTGTGGACTTTGGGCAAGTCACTTTAACAGATGAAGATTAAATGACATAATGAAAGTGAAAATGTCTAACATAGAAGCTGGCACATTGTGTGTTCTTAGTAAATGGGAAAGCCCAGGTAAAGAGTAGCAGAGATATCCTGAGAAACCCTGAAAAGCTGACCCCTAACTCCACAATGAGCCATCTGGGTCTTCCAGCTGCTCTATTTTGCTTTTGACTCTTCTGGCAAATACATCATGCCACTACCCCTACCATTAATGCTCCTTTATAAGTCCTTGGGCTTTACAGTCAGACAGACCAATTTATAATTCTGGCTCCATCATTTACCACCTGTGTGACCTTGGACAAATAACTTTTGCCTCTTTGAGGCTCAATGTTCTCATCTATAAAGTATCAATAATGGTACCTACTCCATAGGAATATTGTGAGGATTAAATAATAGTATGCAAGTAAATATTTAACAAATAGTCAAGCATATAGTAAAAGCTCAGAAAATGTTAACTATTTTTCTTGAATAATAATAACAATCAAAACAACTTCAAACTGCCTACTGATTAAAGTCCAAATTCCTTGACCCAGTATCCAGAGCCTTGCACACTGTTGCCCCATCATTTCTTCCTGGTCTCTCCCCACGCTGTTCCCCTATATGGATGTCACACTCAATCCAGATATGGTTTTCTCACCTCTGTGCCTCTGCCCATGATCTTCCTCTCCATTCAGAATGTGCTCCCACACCTCACACCTGTTCACACCCTGTCCTGCTCAAGCCTCACCTTCCAACTAAGCCAGCAGCCTCCTCAATTGCCCTGGGTTTCCACTTCCGTCTGCACTTGTCTAACCTACAGTATCCCTCTTCCAGTGGTCACATTTGACTTTCCTTTGCAGGAACTGACCTTTCTCCATTATCAGTCCATGTGTTACAGGGATGGGTACATATCTGAGGCCTTAGACAAGTCACACTGATTAATTAAGAGGTAAGCTCTTGGTCAAAGCTGAGCCAAAGAGAATCAGCCCTGGAACTTTTGCTGGAACCACTGAGTAACAGGTATTCTTTTTCCACAGGCATTACTAAGCTGAAGCATTGTAATTTCAGGGCTGCTAGCAACCTTATTTATCACCTTCAAGAGAGTAAGAGACTTAAAAATAAGCCAACACAGAGGAACCAAGAAATGGAGAGACATATTTTAATGGCATTATTTGAGCAGATGGATCCATCCATGCCTGAAGCCAGATACTCTTGACTTTTATGTTATGTGAGCCAAAAACACTACTCTCTTTACTTTATTTTAAATTTTTAAGCCAGTTTGAGTTGGGTTCTTGTCTCTTGCCACTGAAAGACTGCTAACCAATATAGTGATCCAATATGACGGTAAGCTTCTTGAGAGCAGGGATTTCACTTTATAGGCTTAAGATCCTTGGAGACAGGGATGATCTCAGTATTGCAGCACATAACCTAGCATAGGAATGATCACAGAGCAGGTGAGGAATAAACAAGAAAAAAGTATCTCTTCATATTTTCCCAATAGTCCAGTGCTCTGCACTTAGAAGACTCTAAAATCCTTGAATAAAAGTTCACTTGAACGAGAAGCATGCAACAGGCATTCTAATTCTTATCAAATATAAACAAGACCCCTTGCTTCTCTGCAGTTCTCTTGAGGATGACTGATTTCTCACTTTCTGAATGAAATGATCTTGACGGAAGAGTTTTTTAGAGCTCCACAGGGCTCAAAAAGATTCTTTAAGTCCACTAATCTAACTGATTAGTCCCCACTGTACAGATGAGAAAAGTGAGATTTAAGCTAAATAGAATAGCTTAACGCTACATGAATCACAGGCAGAGTCAGTCATGACTTTCCATCCCATGACTCGTAATCCAGTGCTCTGACCTCTGTCCCAGTATCACTTTATTAAGCAAAGTGAATCAGTCTCTTGCCCAAAGAAGTCAGAAATCTCTAAGCAAAATGGAATAAACTACTCAAACCTGATAACAGCCTTCAGGGGCGAAACAGTAACACAAGGGAAAGAGCAGTAGGCTAGGAGTAAGACAAATTTACTCCCTTACTGGCTATGTGACTTTGGATAAGACCATCACTTTTCTAGGCCCAGTTTTCTCTCTCTAAAATGGGAGCAGGGGAAGGCAGTATTTGAAGGAGCTGATCTCTAAAATCTCTGAAACTAGATAATTACATGGGGATTTTTTAACTGTTCATCAAATCTCCTAGATTAAATCCACATGGATTGCAGGGAATTGAAAGGCCAAGAGTTAAGCAATCCCTCTGCAGACCCCAAATTAGAGTTAAGGAACGGAGAGTTCCAACTGAGCATATATTCTTTCCAACTTGCCTTTAGAAGAATAGAATGGAAATACATAAAATCACTTTCTGGGTATCACTGAGAAATATGAAGAGATATGCCCCACATCCTACAATTCTGCTTTTTCACCTGCTTCAAAGATCCTAAAAGACCCATATCTAAGTTGAGTGGAGTAAAACAAGCCCATGAGAATGTCCATATTTCAATAAATGCTGCCTTCTTCACTGTAGTCTTTTTGGGAGTTTGGGCAATTCTTCCAATGGAATGGTAATTCCTCCCTGCATTTGTAGAAGTCCTCTTGGGGAAGCAAACCAGCTTCATAATTTTGTCCTCACACGTTGGCTTTTTATCCTAAGTGACAATTCTCAATTTGATCACCCATCATATTTTCTGTGCTTGGCCCTGAGTGAATTCTAGCCCTTTCTAAAAATCATCCTCCTTTAAAAGATGGAGGTTTCCCTTCAATGATAATCTATAAGAGAATACACCCCATGCTCCAAAGACAATTTCCTATAATGTTTTGAGCAGTGGAAACAAGTGATGGAACATCTACTCCAGGGGGTCTCTTTTGAAGGGGCCAACACTTGTTGAATGCCCTGAGGTGCTTATTTTGAAAAGCCATCTTGCTGCATGGTTGTCACATTTTCCCTTCACCTTCTCACCCTAAAGGACTCCAAACTTTTTCCTAGCTTTCATCAGCCCAACTCCCCAGCCTCTGCCCTCATTTTCCCCAGTCCAACTCTTTTCTCTGCCTGCAATTAGGCAAATGCCCAAGTGCTGAATCTTCAAGATCTGTCTTCCATCAAAAGAGAGGTGGAGGTGGGGGACTCTAATGGATCCTGGAAGACTGTTTCAGCAGTTCTTATTCCCAAAGGCCTTTCTTTGATTCTTAGGGTAAGATGTTTGTCTTAGCCAAACATTTTAGAGGGTCCCAGGAACTCATTCCCATCAGGCATAGCATTGGGTAGGGTTGGAGGACAGAAACTTGTCCTCCAGAGACCCATGTTGCCAGGTACCATCAACCATCCACATTTCAAACATTGGATAGACACTATAGACAGCCTCCTCCTGTCCTCCTTTATCTTAGCACAGCACTTTAAGGTTTACGAGATACTCTTTCAATTGTTCTTGAATCCTCTCCACTGTTTTACAGATGAGAAACCAAGCCTTGGAGAAGTGAAACACCCAAGTTAATGATGTCAGCAGGTTAAAGATCAAAGTCAGATCTCTTGATTTCCCATCTCATGCTTTTTTCAATACAAAAAAGAAAAATTACCTACACTTACAGTAACTCCTCACTCAGATAATCAGTTCCCCTAAAACAGCCAACAGAGACTCTCAGAGACTCTAACATAACGCTAACCCATCAACAAATGCAGTCTGTCCATATCCAAGAATGCAGCCCCAAATATCTGGTTCTAAGGCTCTGACCTCTGCCCCAAGGTGTCTGTCTCTGTCTCTGTCTCTGTCTCTGTCTCTGTCTCTGTCTCTTTCTCTGTCTCTGTCTCTCTCTCTGTCTGTTTCTCTCTCTCTCATAGAATCCCACTCACCCCTACCCCCGCCCCCAGTGGCTGAGGTGTGACAGCCAAGGAGGTGTGTCTTTAGACAGATAAGCAGAATTTGTTTCTGACCCCTCCAAGAAGAGATCTAAGAAGGAAGGAACCCCGTTCCCGATGCTTGTTCTAGGGATCCCGCCCCCGCCTCTCCCCTACCTGCTAAGAGCTGCATCCAGGCGCAGATCTTGTAGACCGTGGCCGTGTTGCAGAAGAAGAAAAGCGCAAAGCAGGTGATGCAGCCGAGGATCAGCACCATGGAGAGCAGCACGAAGAAGGCGGCCGCCTTGAAGGCGCCGGACGGGATGGTGCTGAAGTCGGTGAAGGAGCCGCGGCAGGTGAGCTCGCGGCCCGCCAACCCGCTGCCCACACAGTAGTGGAAGAGACCGAAGTAGCCAGGTTTGGGGGTGCTGACGCTGTCGCCCACCCAGTAGGGCTGGATGAAGACCACCACGTTGATGATGGCGAAGCAGATGGTAAAGATGGCCCATAGCACGCCGATGGCCCGTGAATTCCGCATGTAGTGCTCGTGATAGAGCTTGGAGGCCTCCTGCGAGGGCAGCATGATGCCCGGGGGCGGGGCTGGCGGCGGCGGCGGCGCCTGGCGGGGGCCGCCGTCCCGGGACCGACCGCCGGGCTGCCGGGCGGGAGCTGGGGACGCACGCGAGAAGTGGCCCTGAGCCAAAGAATTCGCGAGGGTGGAGCCTGGGGTGGAGCTGGGGAGACCCAGAGGCAGGTATGGGAAAGCTAGGAGGGGGTCATGAGAATGTCAGGTTGGTGTCTGTGGGGGGAACTGGCAAAGATCTCTAACTGTGGACTTAGGAAGGGGCCACGTGAAAGTTGGGGGGACTGGGATGAGGGGACAGTGAAAAGGATATGAGAGCTGGAATGAGGGAGTTAGAAAGTGGTCATGGGGGAGTTGGGGAGGAGACTTGGGGGCTGATATTGGGAGAGTAAGAGGGGACCATAGGGAGGTGGAATGGAGGCTGGGGATCGGTATTGCAGGATTAGTTGAGGGGTTGTAATATAGGGAGCTCGGAAGGGAATTTGAGGGCTGGTATTAGGAGTAGAAGAAGGTCTAGTATTGGGTGTCTAGGAAAGGGCTGTGGTGGGGGACACTTCTGAGGAGGGGGTAAGAAGGAGATATGACAGACTGGTACTGAGGGATTGGGAAGGTGATATGGGGGCTGGGACAGGGAGTGCAGGCTGGTGTGAGGGTCTCAGAGGGTGAAGTGGAAGGATCAGGATGAGGCTAGAGGGGAGTCGGAGAATGGAACTGCAGGGTCTGGACATGGGGCGGGGGTGTTCGAGGGGTCGGTCCCTCAGAAGCCAGGGTTGGATGTAGGCTGGAAAGGAGCCTAGGATTGGCGGGCCAGGCTGGGGAGAGAGGCTTTCCAGGCCAAGAGGACGAAGGACTAGGGCCCGCAGGCAGCTTGGGCCGCGAGGGACGGGCGGCGGGCGGGGGCTGTCCCCTGGGCACTGGGGAGCGGCCGGGCCCGGGTAGGGCCCGGGGGGGTGGGGGAGCGGCTGCCCCGCGCCTAGGCCGGACACGCACAGAGGCTGCGGCCGCAGGGAGAGGGTGCGGGTAGACCAACCTGGGCCCGGTCCGGGGCAGCGGGTCTGGGACTGGCACAGCCTAGGCGCCGCGGCTCGGCGCTTTCAGTAGTGGCTGCTTTGGCCCAGGCGGCGGCCGCCGCGCGGCCTCCATCTTGCTCGGGCTCTCCCCTGGGCGCGCTCCCGCGCCGAGGCGCGCGCTCTCGTGCACCCGCTCAGCCAGGCGGAGGCACGCTCCCGCCTCGGGCGAGCAAGGCGGGGCGGAACGTGGGACCGGTGACACGGTCTCCAGAGTCCCCCAGCCAGAGCAACAAGTCTTCTCCACAGTAGGGCCCTCTGGTTTGGGGGAAACCCTTCTTCCAGCCTAAGCTTTGGGGCTATGGGTCCCCGCAAAGCCCATGGGAATGGGGGAGGGACCGAACGGGGTATTATTTGATAGGGTTTGAACTGATCTCTTCCTCCCAAATTACCTTCCCTGCAGCCTATCACAGTGCCTCAAGTTGCGCCATTACGCTTCCTGTCCTTTGGGTCTTGGAGGCGTTAAGGTTCCCAGAGTCTCCTAGGAAACTGCCAACACCCCGGGAGAGGGAACCCCTAAACTATTAGCAGCCCACGCCTGCAGTGGGGATTTATTGGCTGCCAGCACAAGAAGCCGGGCCTGGGGAACAGGTAAGTATCGAGGAACAGGAGAGGAGGCTGGGAACGTGTTGGTTTCACTCCCTGCACTCTCGCTTGTGCCTGGCATGAGGTGGGCACATCGTTAAGAACAAAGCATCCAAATCCAGGGTCAAGGTGAGGCCGAGTATACCTCGGGGGCATTCCAAAGGCGCCAGTGTGGGTCATCTTTTCCCTACAAGAAAATAGCTGTGGTTTGGAATCTGCCAAGGGATCTGACGAACTGACTACTATTTACTATCCTTGTGACCTTGCACTTGCACTCGTTGAACCTGTTTCTCCATCTGCAAAGTAGGCAGATTAAGCCCACTTAGAAGTGGAAGGGGGTGTTGAAAACTAATCTCTGTTAGTGGCCTTCCGAGTACTGGACCCCAGGCAGGGATCAGTCTGATGAAATTTACATCTGTCTGCAAATCATCATCATCATCATCATCATCATCATGATCATCATCATCATCATGTAAGGTTGCCAGCTTTTTTCCAGGAGGGAAAGGGATTGGTTGTTGTTTTTCTGAGATTATGTATTTCCTGCTATCTTAGTGTAAAAATTTCCTTTTTAAAAGAAATGGTAATGATAGTTAATAGGAATTTTTTTATGTCCTTATTGGGCAAAATTAAAAATAAGCAGTATCATTTTCATTCCGCCTCCCCGCAAAAAAATTACGAGTCCATGAAATCTCACAATTTGGGGACCTCAGACCCATATGAGGTCATCTCGCCTAAGCACAGAGTGCTCAATAAGTTTGATTACCTTACATCAGTTCATTGCAGAAGGTATCTTGGCTGTCTCCTGAGAGCCCTAAGATAATGGAATCATAAGCTGGAAGGGGCTGTGGAGAGTCTTGTTCTATACCTTCTCCCACAGATGGAAAACAAAAATAAAAGATGGAGATTTAAGTATACAAAGAAGTAGATCGATCCTGCCAGTTAGGATGATAAACCTGATTCATGAGTTTATTCATACATAGCATAAATATGTGATAGGCCCCTGCTATGTTCCAGGCAAAGTATAGTGCTAAGCTCTGGAAAGAAGATGGTGGATAAAACAGATGTGGTCCCTGTCCTCCTGAAGCTCACAGCTTCATGGGGAGATAGAAGGTGCTGGGAAGAGGGAGCAGGCAAGTAGTCATCTTCAAAGAGTACTTCAAAGTCTCCTTCCATGGGTGCTCTTAGTTTGGGTACTATTCTGAACACAAGTTATTGGAACCAGAAACTCCATCTTTTTTCTTTACTCTGCTATGAATTATTGCCTTTTTTTCTATCCTGCTGAGTCAAGCTAAGCAGTCCAGGAAAAAACCTACAGAAGTCCACTTACTACTCCCAAGGCAAGAACTGAGAGTTCTTGCTAAGATAGCCCCCCAGTTCCTCACCGGTTGTTCTATTTTAGCTCTGCAGAGCAAAGGCACTCTGTAGAGATCTGCCTACAACCCACACCACTTCTGACATCAGTACCTTTCTTTAAAGAAATTCCTTTCTCCATCGACTCAGTCCCTAGGTTTGATGAGACTCACCCTGCCATCATACACCTCTCCATAGTAGGGTAAGTAATCAGGCCTGGACAATGAGAATAATCCATTGTACTACACACAATGATTGATTCAAGGGTGGGGCTCATAAGCCAACCCAAATAGTTGAGGATAATATCCAGGTCGTTTGTTGCAGTTCACAAGAAAAAGGTGCTCTCCTTCTACTAAGTTTGTTGAGCTGGGGGAATGGTAAGCTTTAGCTACTGGGGGCCATCTTTGACATGCCAAGCAGAGAGTTTGTCCAAGAATAAGGTGAACACAAAGGGAAGATAAGAAGTGGAGAGAGAGAGTTCTGATGATGTAGTTTGAGCACCTGGATCCATCTATGCCTGAAGACCTACTTCTGGATTGCTCTGTTAGGTGAGCCAATAAGTTCGATTTCTGCTTAGGCCAGTTTGAGTTGGGTTTTTGCCACTTCCAATCAAAATAGTCCAAATAGTCTACAGCCATGCCACCCTGAAAGTGCCCGATCTCGTCTGATCTCAGAAGCTAAGCAGGGTCGGGCCTGGTTAGAATTTGGATGGGAGACCACCTAGAAATCCTAGGTGCTGTAAGCGTTTAAAAAAAAAAAAAAAGTCCAAATAACTTACCTACATTCCCCCAAAAGAGAGCAGGGCTGGTATACTGGATTATTTATATTGTGGAATACCTGACTAGGTGAGCTACTCCTGACATATTAGAATTAAAAGACCAGAATTTGAGGCCCATCTCTGCCACTGATCAACTGTGAGACCCAGGATGGTGATGATACTCTGCAGAGCCCAATTTTCTTCTTTTATAAAATGGAGAAAAACATCCTTCCTACAGATGTTGTGAGGATTAAAAGAGATAACGGATAGAAAAGAGCTTTGTAAATTAAAAATGGCTTTATAAATATAAGTGATTGTCATTAAATTTTAATAAGTGGATTGCCCAAGGAGTAGAAATAGAAGTAGTATTGGAAAGGCAATTGCTGAGTGGTGAGTAGCTGGGACAGAACGTCTCCTCTTTTTAAAGACGAACCTTGGAGCAGTTATAGAAAGAAAGTTTGATCACTCTCTACAGAAAGAACTTCTCATTGTCCCCAGGGAGTGGCCAGACCAGAATGAAACAGTTGCGGGATCAAGATGGGGACTATTGACCATAAGGCAAAGATGATGCTGGACTGAGCACCCCATATAAATCAGGAGAAAAGGAGCCTCTAGGGCACTTCCAGCCAATATTCTGGTGAAGAAAGCTTTGTAACTTTCCAGATACTCTTATGCCTAAGTCAAGTGTTCAGTTACATTGCATAATCATTAAGTTCTCACAACATTTTAGGTTCCTTACCTTTGCTTTACATATATTGTCTGATTTGATCTTCACAATAACCCTATGAGATTGTGTGTATGGGCTGAATTGTTCCCTACCCCTAACTCATATATTGAAGTCCTAACTTCCAGTACCTCAGAATGTGACTGTATTTTGGAGACAGGGCCTTTAAAGAGATAATTAAGATAAAACAAGGTTATATGAGTGAGCCTTAATCCAATATGATTGTGTCCTTATAGGAAGTGGCGATCAGGAGGACATAGATAGGACACAGACCAAGAAACACCAATGAAGAACATAAAAATAAAGTGACCATAGAAGAGAGGTCTCATAAGAAACCAAACTTGCTGACAACACTGTCTTGGATGTCTAGTCTCCAGAACTGTGAGAAAATAAATTTCTGTTGTTTAAACCACCCAGTCTAGTATTTTGTTATGGCAGCCCTAGGAAATTAATACATGTAGGTACTTCTATATTCCCATTTTGCAAATGAGGACACTGAAGTTAAATGACTTGCTCAAAGTCACACATCTAACAAGTGGAGGACCTGAGATGGTTCCCCAGGTAGCCTATTCTATAGTCCACATTCTTAATAACCAGACCGTAGAGATCATTCTAGAGGGTGGATTCAATTCTTCTCAGCTACCTTTGTTTCCTTTTCTTACCCATATATTTTGGTTATAATCACATGCAGTGGCATCAGATATCTGGCTTCAAGTCTTATTTATGCTTTTGATTGCTTTTAAGCCTCAGTTCCTTCACCTGTAAAGTGGAGTTGATGATAATAGTGGTATCTTTCTTCAAGAGTGTTCAGGAAGGTTGAATGAGATATTGTGCACACAAAGTGCTGAGCACTTGGAAAACATTCAAAGCTATTTGCTATTATCATTGCATTGCTAGAAAGTGGGAGCTCCAGGATTCAAACGTAGAACTGATTTGGTCAAAGCTAATGCACGTAACCCTTACACTGAACTATCCAAAGTTGCTGAGCTACCCTGAACAAGCCCAATCCCCTCTGATCTTGGAAGCTAAGCAGGGTCGGGCCTGGTTAGTATTTGGATGGGAGACCACCTAGGAAGACCAGGTGCTGTAGGCGTAAAAAATAAAAAAATAAATAAGGATTGTAAACTGACGAGGTCCTTGCAATCTGTGAGGTCAACCAAGGGTTGCCTCCCCTAAAAACAAACAAACAAACAAAACAACGACAACAACAACAAAGTTACTGAGTTCCTACAGAGAGGCACAAGAGCTATGGATGTTTGTATTCTAACCCTGATACCCAGACTGTGTGGTTTTGAGCAAGTTATTTAAATTCTCTGAAACTCATTTTTCTTATCTATAAAATTGAACTAACAACTACATAACCTCACATGGTTTAAATGAGGTAAAATATGTAGATGCTCGGTAAACATTAGTAGAGAATTTTGTCTTTTGTAGGAGGTTAGTTTCTAAAGACAAATGCAATTGGGGGGAAATATGGTATAAATCAGCGATTCTCAACCTTTTTGGCATCAGGAACCAGTGCTCCTATGAAAATCTAATGCCTGATGATCTGAGATGGAGCTGAAGCGGTGATGCTGGTAGCACTGGGGAGCGGCTGCAAATACAGATGAAGCTTCACTCCCTTGTCTGCTGCTCACCTTCTGTGCAGCCCAGTTCCTAACAGGCCATGGACTGGTACCAGTCTGCAGCCTGGATGTTGAGGACCCCTGGTATAAATTACCCTTTAAAAAAATCTCTTAATTGTTCATAAAGTACAGTATGCAAAGTTTCACATATACCACCCCATCCTGTCATTCTTAGGTACTAAAGTTTAAGAAAACTGAGATAGACTAAAGAAAGAAACAAAAAGAAAGTCCATTTTCAGATATGGAGACAATGAAACCATTCTGTCTTAAAAACATTATTAATCCTTAAAAAATGGGGGTAGATGGAACATTCTAAAGGATTCATATTTACCCCTATGCAGAATTTACTCTTTACTTATCTATAAGTCTCTAAAACATCAACAACAACAAAAAAATAGATCCAATTGTGTTTGTGAGGAGTAAAATAAATAACACTGTCACCTCTTAAGGAATCAATCCTTAAATGTATGTATGAAGCAATAATGAAATATCTGCTGGGTTTGTCTGTCCAGCATTCCATTTTCCGTTCTTCTAATAATAGTACTCAGCTTCTTTTAGGGAACTGCCCCTCCCCGCTCTTTGGTCAGAAGTGAATATAGGTCCCAGGCTAGTCAATCGTACTGACTGTCTTAGTCAGCTCTGGCTGCTATTACAAGATACCAGACTATGAATAATCGAGTCTTGGTGAGAGCTCTCTTCCTTATAGGTATGGATGGCTACCTTCTTGCTGTTTCCTCACATGGCAGAGAGGCAAAGGCAGAGCGGGGAGAGAGGGAGAGCAGGAGAGAGAGAAAAAGAGAGCTCTACGTCTCTTCCTCTTTTTATAAGAACACTAATCCCATTATAGGGTCTCTATTCTCATGACCTCATCTAAACCTAATTACCTCCCTTTAATTTAATTTGATTTGATTTGCATTTCCCTAATGACTAGGGATGTTAAACATCTTTTCACTTGCTTACTGATTTCATGTACTTTGGAGAAATGTCTATTCACATTATTTTCTCATTTTGGGATTGGGTTCTTTGTTGCTGAGTTGCAGGAGTTCTTTATATTTTCAGAATATTAGTTGCTTATCAGATATATGATTTGTAAATATTTTCTTCCATGCTGTGTGTTGTCTTTTCACTTTCTTGATCGTGTCCTTTGATGCACGAATGTTTTAAATTTTGATGACGTATAGTTTATCATTTTTTTTCTTTTGTTGCCTGTACTTTTTGTGTCATATCCAAAAAAATCATTGCTAAATTCAATGTCATGAAGTTTTCCCCTAAGTTTTCTTCTAAAAGTTTTATAGTTTTTAGCTCTTACATTTAGCTCTTTGATCTATTTGAATTAATTTTTGTGTAAGGTACGGGTCTAACTTCATTCTTTGCATGTGGCTATCTAGTCCCAGAAATATTTATTGAAAAAACCTGTCCATTCCTCATTGGATGATTTTGGCACTCTTGTTGAAATTCAACTGACCATACATGTGAGGGTTTATTTCTGGGCTCTCTATTCTATTCCATTGGTCTGTAAGTCTATCTTTATGCCAGCATTATTGTTTTGAAGAAAGCAAGGGTTTTAATCATATTAAATCTTAACATGATAGATCGTTGCTTTGTACATAGATGTTTCACTGTATTTTATTTATGTTTTAGGAAATTGTTTGGGGCTTGATGTTGACATGTCATGCATATAATATTTCCCATTTAAAATAATGGGAACCAGGCTTCCTTCCAGTCTGTGTTTTCACACAAAACATCTGATTTCTAACACAGATTACTGATGTTAAGCAAGAGATTTCTGTATTTTATGTCTACTCTTAGTTGATTACCCTTAAATTTTTAAACATGCATAGTTAATATCTAAAATAAATCAAGATCTCTATACTCCTATGCAGAAATGGATCTTAGAATATTTTAACTTAGAACCATATTCTTCCATCTTCATTGTTATTGTTGCCTATGTATTTTTAGTTCCATTTCTAGTGAAAACCCCCAAAGTATAATTTTTAAAAGTCAGATTTATTGAAGGATAATTAACATACAATAAATTCACTCTTTTCAGCATTGTCAAACACATGGAGATGTGTAACCACTACCCAGTTAAGATATAGAACAGTTCCATCATTCCCCAAAATTTCCTGATTCCCCTTTGACATTGGCTCCTCATCACATCCTGAACCCTGGGCAACAATGTGATTGTTTTCTATCACTATGGGTTTTGCCTTTTTGACAATGTCACCTAAAGGAAATCATATAGTATGTACCCTTTTGAGTCTGACTTTAACTTGGTATAATGCATTTGCAATTGTTGGGTGTATCAGTAGTTTGAATAGTATCCATTGTATAGGTAAACCATAATTTGTTTATTTGTTCATTAATGAAGGCTATTTGGGCCATTTGGATTGTTTTCACATTTTGACAATTATAACTAAAGCTACTATAGACATTCATGTATAGGTTATTTTGCCCATTTTCTATTAGGCTGTTGGTTATCTCATAAAGTTTTGAAAGTTCTTCATATATTGTGGATACTAGTCCTTTTTAAATATGTGTTTTGCAAATATTTCTTCCTAATTTGTAGCTCATCTTTTATTCCCTTAACAATATCTTTTGAAGAGCAGAAGTTCTTAATTTTGATGTAGGCCATTTTATCATTTTTTTCATTTTATGGATTATATTTTTAATATAATATTTAAGAAAAATTTGCCTGAGCTAGGTAATAAAAATTTTCCTCTCTGCTTCCTTTTAGAAGATTATGTACATGTAAGTACATAGTTCACTTTGAGTTAATTTTTTTTTTTTTGAGGAGAGATTAGGGTTTATGTTCATCATTTGTGTATGGATATCTAATTGTTCCAGCACTATTTGTCAAAAGACTGTCTTTTCTCCTTTCAATAGCCTTTGTCAAAAATCAATCTAAATACATTGAGATACCTCTTCACACCCACTAGGGTGGCTAAAAATAAAAAGATAATAACAAGTGTTGACAAGAATGTGTAGAAATTGGAATCCTCATGCACTGATGGTGGGAATGTAAAATGGAGTAGCTACTTTGGAAAACAATTTGGAAGTTTCTCAAAATGTTAAACATAGTAATACTATAGGTCCAGCAATTCTACTCCTCACATAGGTGAACAATCACTAAACCATAACCTCAGATCTGGAAACCAGAAAGGCTGTACACACCTTAACACACAGTTGGGGGCAACTAAATGTTATCCATGTGTTCCAAGTTTGAGGTCTTCCCAAGAGAAAAAAAAACATATGTATACACAAAAACCTGTGCATGAATGTTCATAACGCATTATTCATAGCAGCCCCAAGGTGGAAATATCCTAAATGTCCATCAACTGATGTCTAGAACATAAAATGACACATTTTCTATGGTGTAGAAATACACATATCTATGGTATAGCTATACAATTAAATATTATTCAGCCATAAAAAGGAATGAAGTACTAACACATGCTACAACATAGATGGACCTTGAACAGTATGCTAAGTAAAAAAAAGTCAGTCACAAATTATATTATTCCTTTTATATGGAATGTCTAGAATAAGCAAATCTATAGGGACAGAAAGTAGATTTGTGGTTGCCTAAGGTTGGAGGAGTGGGAGAGTGAGGGGTAACTGCTAATGGGTACGGGGTTTCTTTTTGACATCATTAAAGTATTCTAAAGTTAGATTTTAGTGATGTTTGCACACTTTGTGAATATACTAAAGCCATTGAATTGTACACTTTAAATAGGTGAATTTTATGGTATGTGAATGATCTCCAAAAAAATATGTTTTAAAAATAAATTGACTATATGTTTGGATCTTTTTCTGGATTCTATTTTGTTCCATTGATTTGTGTCTATTCTTTCACCTGGACTACTGTAGCTTTATAATAAGATTTGGTACCAGGTAGTATGAGTCCTCCAACTTTGTTCTTTTTCAAAATTATTTTGATTATTCTATTTCTTTTACTTGTCAACATAATTCTTAGAATCAGCTTGATGGTGTCTACTCAAATTCCTGCTGGAATTTTGAAGTAGATTGGATTGAATCTATAGATTTATTTTGTGAAAATTGACATCTTAACAATATTGAGTCTTATAATCCATGAGCAAGGTGTCATGCAATTTGTCTCAGTTTTCTTTGCTTTATTTCACTAGTGTTTTGTGGTTTTCAGCATTCAAATCTTGCACAACTTTTGTTAAATTTATATATATTTCATGGCTTTTTTGTGCTATTGTAAATGGTACTATTTTTTACATTTCAATGTCTGATTGCTCATTGCTACTGTATAGAAATACAATTGATTTTTGTGTATTGACCATGTATCCAGTGACCTTGCTAAATTACTTGTTAGTTCTAGATTTTTGTATATTTGTTGGGATTTCAACAACCAGTGGGTGAAAGGTGAAATCAGAAAGTAAATCAAATATCTTGAAACAAATGAAAATAGAAGCACAACATACCAAAACTTATGGGTTGTAGCAAAAACAGTTCTAAGAGGGAGATTATAGTGATAAATGCCTACATTAAAAATAAAGTTCTCAAATGACCTAACTTTATGCCTCAAAGAACAAAACAAAAAACAAAACAAAACAAAAAAGCAAGAACAGACTGGGCATAAGGAAGAAAGGAGCTAACGAAGTTCAGAGCAAAAATAAATGAAATAGAGGATAGAAAAAACAATAGAAAAAATAAACAAAACTATTGGTTTTTTGAAAAGATAAACAAAATTGATAAATCTTTAACTAGACTGACCAAGAAAAAAAGAGAGGGGTCTCAAATATATACAATTAGAAATGAAAGAGGAGACATACCACAGAAATACAAAGGATCATAAGAGATTACTATGATATGAGCAACTAATTGTCTATTATATTTCAATAAAGCCACACACAAAAAAAGAGACTACTATAAACAATTATATACCAACAACTTGGACATCCTAGAAGAAATGGATAAACTCCTAGAAATAAACAACCTGCCGAATCTGAATCATGAAGAAATAGATCATCTAAACAGACCAATAATGAATAATGAGATTGAATTGGTAATCAAAACTATTCCAACAAAAGACCAGGACCACATGGCTTCATGGGTAAATTCTACCAAATATTTAAAGAAGAATTAATGCCAGTCTTTCTCAAATCTTCCAAAAAACTGAAGAAGAGAGAACACTCCCAAACTCATAGTACGAAGCTAGCATTACTCTGATAATGAAGCCAGATAAAGATACTACAAGAAAAGAAGATTACAAGACAATATCCCCGGTGAATATGGATGCAAAATTTTTCAATAAAATACTAGCAAACTGAATTCAACAGCACAATAAAAGGATCATACATCATGATCAAGTGGAATTTATCTCTCAGATACAAGGATAGCTTAACATATTCAAATCAATGAATATAATATATCACATTAATAGAATGAAAGATAAAAACCATATGATTGTTTTAATAGATGCAGAAAAATCATTTGACAATATTCAACATCATTTCATGGTAAATCTCTCAACAAATTAGGTATAGAAGGAACATACCTCAACATAATAAAGGCCATATATGACAAATCCACAGCTAACCTCATATTAAATGGTGAAGTGCAAAAGCTTTCCCTCTAAGACCTAAAACAAGAAAAGTGTACCCACTCTCACCACTCCTATTCAACATAGTACTAGAAGTCCCAGCCAGAGCAATTAGGCAAGAAAAATAAGTAAAAACATCCAAATCAGAAAATAAGTAGAATTGTCTGTTTGCTGATGACATGATCTTGTATATAGAAAAATCCCAAAGACTCTACCCCCAAAAAATTCTGTTAGAACTAATAAATGAATTGAGTAATGTTTCAGGATACAAAATTAACATATAAAAATCAGTCACATTGCTATATATTAACAAAGAACTATCTGAAAAAGAAATAAATGATCATATTTAGGATCAAAAACAATAAAATGCTTAGGAATAAATTTAAGGAAGTGAAGTATCTATACATTAAAAACTATGAGACATTAAAGAAAACACAAACAAATAGAAAGATATCCTGCGTTCATGGATCAGAAGAGTTTTAATATTGTTAACATGTTCATACTACCCAGAGCCATCTATTGATTCAATGCAAACCCTATCAAAATTCTAGTGAGAATATGGAGAAACAATAACTTTCTTTCATTGCTGGTGGGAATACAAAATGGTCTGGCCATTTTGGAAAATGCTTTGGTAGTTTCACACAAAATTAAATGTACTCTTGCAATATGATCCAACATTCACACTCTTTGGTAATTATCCAAAGGAGTTGAAAACAAATGTCCACACAAAAAATCTGCCTGTGGATTTTTTTTTCCTTTTCCAAAGGAGAGAATTTATTGTCATAACATTCAGATGCGATCTTGTATTCAGTTAACAGGCCACACTCAGAGCAACCACTAAGGGTAATGCAGCCAGCCAACATGTTACTAAGCAAAAAAAACCCCTAATACAGTCATTTCTTTTTTTCTCCAAGCAAATGACCAAACCTACTTAGATCCCAAACTGAAGGCAAATCACACTGTCAAATATATATTGTATATACATATATGTGTGTGTGTGTGTGTGTGTGTGTGTATGCTGATTATAAAAGAGGGGATTGAGCTATAAAATAAGATTACAGCCTTAATAACACCATCACCTAAAGGTGTTCTTTAGAGGAAGAAAAATAACCTCAGTTAAGGAATCATTTTCAGATTCTGTAATTCACTTGGCCTCATATCCTTCAACCCTATGCACATGGATGTTTATAACAGCTTTATTTATAATTGCCAAAACTTGGAAGCAACTAAGATGTCTGTCAGTACAAGAGTTGATATATAAACTGGTACATCCAGACAATGAAATATTATTCAATGTTAAAAAAGAAATGAGCTATTAAGACATGAAAAGACATAGTGGAAGCTTGAATGCATATTAGTAGTAGTGAAAGAAGCCAATCTGAAAAGGCTACATACCATATGATTCTAACCATATGACATTTGGAAAAGACAAAACTATGGAGACTGTGGATTATGGAAATATTCTATAGAGATATGTCACATTTTCTCTGGCAGGGGCCTGTGGGTTTCATCAATTCTAGACCAACTTTTAAAATTATTTCTTTGCTTGGGAGGTTAACTTTTCAACAATGACAGCAATGACCCAAGAACTTTTCATTTTTCAACTCTGTAATCCATCTGTAATATTCTTTATCATAATCACAAGATGGCTGCAGCAGACATGGTCACATCCAGAGAAAAGGAAGAGGGCATATTCTCCTATGCATCTCCTTCTATTAGGGAGGAGAATCTTTCCCACAGTCTCTTTGAAGACTTTCCCTCATATCCAATTGGCCAAGACTCAGTAACCTCCCTGTATCTATCCATGAAAGAGTCTGGGAAAGTGAGTCTGGGCATTCTCTACTTTCTATGGTGGGAGATGGTGAAGGACGTGGAAATGGCTTGTTGGTAGGTAACCTTTACAAACATTTCTATGAGTGTGGACCAGGAAAAAAGATATTTTGTTATCAACCCAGGCACTATATTGAATGAAATTCAGTATTACTTTTAAAATTAGAATGAAACAAGGCTAATTTATTTTTTTAAATCTGTCCCAAGAATCTCATTTTAACTAATTTCTCTGTTGTCAACTCTAGAAAAAAAACCAACGTATTTAGAAAGCCCAACTGATTCAAATGTTATTTGAACAAAGAAAACATTTGTTCTTGACTGCCGTTTATTTGGTCTTTACAATACATTATTGCCTTTAATCCTTTCAATGACCCAATGAGATAGATGCCAATGTCCCCATTTTACAGATGAGGAAACTGAGGCTTAGAGAACGAAAGTTGCCTTGTTCAAGGTCACAGAACCTAGAAACCCAGCACAGACAGATCTGCCTGGTTCCAAAGTCCATGGATTTCTCTTTAAGCTATTCTTCCTCCTGTCTCCCCTTCACAGCTATCTGTAAGGATCAGACTTAAGGATCAGGAATGTAATTTCCTGGACTTCGACTAGGCCTAAAACATTCATCTTGAAGGCAGAAATCATCAGAGTGGGTCTCGTTATTAAGTAATCCACCAGACAGGCCCTTGATTAGCACTAGAAGTGAAATTCCATCAGATTCTCTCTGGGGATGCCATTTTATACTGTTAGATTTAGGGCATAAGTTAGTCAGGCTGGAGAGTTAATTCCGTCTCTGGTTCAAGCAGCTGTCATGACAGAGATGTCTAGTGGAAATTCAGCCTCCTGGTTCAGATTTTCTGTAGACAAGATTCCAGAAGAGCTAAACTTTTCCACAGCATCTAAACTTCTCTTCCTTGGCACTTCACCCACTGGATTTGTTGTTTAGCTTCTACCCTCCCTTGCAAGACCGTGAACAGCAAGACTTAAGGATCTCCCCACCTTGCTCACCACTGACTTCCAGGCCCTGTACAGTGCCTGACACATAGCAGCACCCCAAACAAGCTTGTTTTATTAGTTGAATGATTAACAAATCATTGGAAATTTAGTTGCCCCTAAATTGAGTTGAACTGTGTGTGCCAGGCTTTGCAAAATTCCCAATGGTCAGGTTAGAACTAGTGAAAGAACTTGCCTCTGTGGTGCCTACTGGCCATTGAGAGTTTTCCAGGGGCAATTACTGGAAAATCACTCCTCATGTCTTTCCTGTGTCCCAGACCCCAGAACAGCCTAGTCACTGTTCACTTCTGCTGGACTTCAGACTTCCTTCTACCCTTCACCTGGGTAACTGCAAAAGCCTCTTAGATGGCAGTACCTCCTTAGAACCAGGAAAGAGGGACCCTTGCTCTTAGTTCACGCTTTAAAAGGCTCTGTATATCACAAACACACATACACA